>NC_092149.1:59902876-59942876 GCF_045791955.1 Oncorhynchus clarkii lewisi | reverse complement strand
AAGTAAGAGATAACAAAAACAAATCAGTAAAGAGCAGCAGTAAATAACAATAGTGCGGCTATATGCAGGGGGTACCGGTACAGAGTCAATGCACCGGTGTGGTGTCGAGGTAATTGAGGTAGTATGTACATGTAGGTAGAGTTATTAAAGTGACTATGCATAGATAATAACAGAGAGTAGCAGCAGTGTTCCGGGGGGGTTGGGGGGTAATGCAGAAAGTCTGGTAGCCATTTGAGTCTAATGGCTTGGGGGTAGAAGCTATTTATGAGCCTGGACTTGGTGCTCCGTTACCGTTTGCTGTGCTGTAGCAGAGAGAACAGTCTTTGACTAGGGTGCTGAACATTTTTAGGGCTTGTTGGTTGTTGTCCTTACACCACACGGTCTCATCTCTGTCAGTGATCAGGCCGACCACTGTTGTGTCATCTGCAAACTTAATGATGGTGTTGGAGTTGTGTCTGGCCGTGCAGTCATGAGAGAACAGGGGCTGAGCACGCACCCCTGAGGGGCCCCCGTGCTGAGGATCAGCGTGGTGGATGTGTTGTTACCTACCTTTACCACCTGGGGGCGGCCTGTCAGGAAGTCTAGGATCAGTTGCAGAGGGAGGGGTTTAGTCCTCCCTCTGTGATGAGCTTTGTGGGCACTATGGTGTTGAACGCTGAGTTGTAGTCAATGAATAGCATTCTCACATAGGTGTTCCTTTTGTCCAGGTGGGAAAGGGCAGTGTGGAGTGCAGTGTGGAGTGCAATAGAGATGACATCATCTGTGGATCTGTTGGTGTGGTATGCAAATTGGAGTGGGTCTAGGGTTTCTGGGATAATGGTGTTGATGTGAGCCATGACCAGCCTTTCAAAGCACTTCATGGCTACATTTGTGAGTGCTAGGGGTGAGTTTAGGCAGGTTACCTTAGTGTTCGTGGGCACAGGGACTATGGTGGTCTGCTTGAAACATTTTGGTATTATAGACTCGGACAGGGAGAGGTTGAAAATGTCAGTGAATAAACTTGCCAGTTGGTCAGTGAATGCTGGGATTACACATCCTGGTAATCCATCTGGCCCTGTGGCTTTGTGAACTCTGACCTGTTGAAAGTCTTACTCAGATCGGCTGTGGAGAGCGTGATCACACAGTCGTCCAGAACAGCTGATGCCCTCACGCATGTTTCATTGTTACTTGCCTTGCATAAAGGTTATTTAGCTCGTCTGGTAGGCTTGTGTCACTGGGCGCAACGTAGTCTGTAGGGGAGCATTAGTGTGTATGGAGGCAGATCTACATGGACACTTCTATGTTTATATTTCCATATGGAGGTTGTCAAGAATGGCCTTTAAAGAGAGGGAAACTCCAGAAAGTCAAGTTCAGAGAGAATGAAAGAGAAAGAGATAATTATAGAAAAGGGGGAGAGAAAGAGAGAGCAAGCAAGAGACTGTTTGAAAATAGAGGGAGACGGAGAGAGTGAGTTAAAGAGAGGGAAAGAGAGAAAGAAAAAGAGCGAGAGAGAGTGAGTTAAAGAGAGAGAGAGCAAGAGAGAGAGAGAAAGAAAGAGATAAAGAGAGAGATGCAGAAAGACAGAGAAAGCAGCGTGGGAGGCCAAAGCACCCCTCCCAACCCCATGAGCTGTTGAATAAACATGAGACATCTCTCTCTCTATGCAGAAATGCCCTTCAGTTCTTTGTCTCTCCCACTCACTCAGCTCTCTAAGACACCTCTGAAGCTCAGCTTAGAGCTGTTTAAAAACAACAAGGACACCATTATCTATTATTTATGACTAGCAACGCTAACGCTCTCCTGCTCTTTATGTACATGGTGCTCAGGTGTGGAATACAGAGTGGTGGATTCTGTTAAACTACATAAAGCATACCCAAGGAGAGGGAGAGGGAGGTAGTGTGGGGGTATGAGAGAGAGGCAGAGAACCAATGAGGATTCTGGAACGAAAGGGAGAGAAATGCCGTGACTTTCCTTGGTTTCCCCAAATGGCACTCACTGGGTGTGGATTGTTTTCTATTACTTTGTGTGAGTTTGTGAGTTGGGTGTATGTGTGTGTGAGTTTGTGAGTTGGGTGTACTGTATGTGTGTGTGTGAGTTTGTGAGTTGGGTGTATGTGTGTGTGAGTTTGTGAGCTGGGTATACTGTATGTGTGTGTGAGTTTGTGAGTTGGGTGTATGAGTTTGTGAGTTGGGTGTGTGTGAGTTTGTGAGTTGGGTGAGTTTGTGAGTTGGGTGTATGTGTGTGTGAGTTTGTGAGTTGGGTGTATGTGTGTGTGAGTTGGGTGTATGTGTGTGTGAGTTTGTGAGTTGGGTGTATGTGTGTGTGAGTTTGTGAGTTGGGTGCATGTGAGTGTGTTGGTGTCATGGATCCCTCCGGAACTATCATTACGCACACCTGTCCCCTATTCCCACTGATTAGTACTTGTATAAATGTGCCCTTTGGTTTCCATTGGGTTGTCGATTATTGTTACTAGGTCCGTTGGTGTGTGTGAGTACCT
This sequence comes from Oncorhynchus clarkii lewisi, assembly GCF_045791955.1. Taxonomy (NCBI): domain Eukaryota; kingdom Metazoa; phylum Chordata; class Actinopteri; order Salmoniformes; family Salmonidae; genus Oncorhynchus; species Oncorhynchus clarkii. The sequence goes on along the minus strand of NC_092149.1, from coordinate 59,940,400 downwards.
GTGCTGTGAGTTTTGGGCTTTCGTGCTCTTGTGGATTGCACAGATGATTACGGGTCTCGTCCCGTGTGTTAATCATTGTGAGAGTGTGTGATTTATTCAAGGTACTCCTCTCTCTTTTGTTTGGGTTTCTCCCCTGTGTTTTGTATGGTGTTTGTTTGGTCTTCGTCCTCGTGCCTTTACACGGCATATTACGCATTCTTGCGCCTGTCTCCCGAACATTTCTGCCAGTGTGTGTGAGTTTGTGGGTTGGGTGTATGTGTGTGTGAGTTTGTGGGTTGGGTGTATGTGTGTGTGTGAGTTGGGTGCATGTGTGTGTAAGTTTGTGAGTTGGGTACGTGTGAGTTTGTGAGTTGGGTGCATGTGTGTGAGTTTGTGAGACAGCAAAGAAAAGGTGTGTGTGTGTGTGTGTGTGTGTGTGTGTGTGTGTGTGTGTGTGTGTGTGTGTGTGTGTGTGTGTGTGTGTGTGTGTGTCTGCCAGTGTGTAGGAAGGAAAAATGACTGGCTCCTCTGTGGTTGTTAATCAAAGCCTTGAGTGGAGCAGCAGAGCAACCTCTCTCTCCATGGACTGAGGAGAGACACACAGCACAGTCTCATGCATAAAGATGTAGCTGTCGCCGGGCGCATCTTTCTCGATTTCCTCTCTTTCACTTCCTCTCTCTCTCTCCCTCCTTGTCTCTTTCTCGACTCCTCACTCCCACTCTCCTCCATTCCCCCTATCCGTCTCCTCTCCTCCTCTCAATGGGCCCAGAGGGCTGACAGTCACTTGAGAAGCTCCCAGACAAATGAACCACCCTCATCTCCAACATCACCTCTCCCCTCATCCCTCTCTACTCTCCTCCTCCTCACCCTGCTCTCCCACTCTCTCGCCATCTGAGGCTGTGAAAATCTCTTGATCTCCCATCAGTGTGCAAACGTCCAAATGCAATCATATGTAGAGGGCACAGTGTACCTGCTACTCCCTGAGTTATAACAGCTCACAGTGTGTGTGTGTGTGTGTTTGTGCGTGTGTGTGTGTGTGCCGGAGTATGAGTCACGTTATGTGCATGTGTGTGGGGGTGTAGGTGTGTGTGTCAAGTGTACATGCGAGCATGTGTGTCTGTAGTGTGTGTGGAAGTCTGTGTTCCTAGCAGCGTGACCAGTTCTCTCCCAGTGAGCAGCAGGCTGTAGATCTGGACTGTCCTTGGTCCTGTATGTGTGATGTTGTCATGTCAAATGTAGATACCGTGTAGCTTCACTCCCCCTTCACATCTACTACAGTTACACTGTATACTTCAACACCTTTAGCTCCATTCTGCTGTTCCAAGGAGGGCTAGGGTCAATTCATTTTCAATTCAGTCGATCGCAGGGTCAGGGTTGATTCCACTTCCATTCAGGATTTGAAATTCCAGCTCAATGAAAACATTAAATACTTTAGATGGCACTTTCAATTCTAGAATTGCTGTTGACTGAATTGAAAAATGAATTGACCTCAACCCTGGCTAAACACTGTTTTTTAAAGTCACTTTGCACCTACAGAGTGAAGTAGTTTCAACACCACAACATTGTGTTGTTTGCCCTTAAACAAAACCTCAGCAGTCAGCCAGCCATTACGGTAGCTTCCTGCCAGTGATGCTGGCTGCGTCCCGAATGTCACCTTATCCCCTAAATGGTATACTACTTCTGACCAGAACTCTATGGGCCCTGGTCAAAAGTAGTGCAGTAGATAGGAATAGTGAGCATTTGGGCCGACCCCGCTGTCCTCGCAGCCCTACCCTAACAGAGGATCACGTGGCTTGTTTGGATTGCAAATTGATCTGTGTGCTCTCTCTCCTTCTCCAATGTGCTAATGATTCAATACGGCCCCTGTAGAGCCCCTGAGCCTGACACATACAGTACAGCACAGACCGGGGCTAGCCTCCCTCTCACCCCTGCACTGTTTGGGAAGTTCAATGACTTTCCCTGTCCAGTCTGTCACCGGACAAAATAGATTTCAGACGCAAAAGTAGAACTGTTTGGGGCCATGGGATCCATATACAACCCTATATGCAGAGCTAGCAGAGTGAACCAACCATCCAAACATCCATTTGATATAAAGGTAAATCCCCTCTAAAGTGTGTAATCTAATCCTGCAGAGCGAGCAGTGAGCTCTCCAGTCCGTAACCTCTATATGGCACACCATTCACCCTTGAAGATCAAGCATATAGCTTTACACACTAAGCTGTGGCTCTGGGAGACCAGAGTCAGACTACTCATTTATATCAAGTTCATTTGTTTCATTTTCCGAGAGCCAGTGTACTTATTGTGCTGTTTCATAACTAATATACAATCAATTTTTAGCGAATGGCTCATTCAGTCTGTGTGCGTCCCAAATGACCGGCCCTGGTCCAAAGTAGTGCACTATGTAGGGGATAGGGTGCCATCAGGGACGTAACCTGTGTCTGTGGGCTGGGCTAACCTGCCTGCTGAATTATGTGCTCTCATGAGCTTGTGTCTGATATGAATGGTTTCTGATTAAGAAGCCAATATGAATTAACTCAAAGGAAAAAGGAAATGAGAGAACATGAATACACTGATTACAATGACTAAGAGTGTTACAACATCAGCTGTTGGAGGATATATCTCCACTCTATGAGAATTGATTTTAATCGATCTTACTGAGTACTTCTCATGTTAATGCAGTGTATTGTTTGTTTTACAATTTCCTTTCTCTCTGTCCGTCTCCCTCTCTCTCTCTCTCTCCCTCTCTCTCTCTCTCTCTCTCTCCCTCTCTCTCTCCCTCTCTCTCTCTCTCTCCCCCCCCCTCTCTCTCTCTCTCTCTCTCTCTCTCTCTCTCTCTCTCTCTCTCTCTCTCTCCCTCTCTCTCTCTTAACAGTAAACATTACACATACAGAAGTTTCAAAAGAATAAAGACATTACAAATGTCATATTATGTATATACAGTGCCTTGCGAAAGTATTCGGCCCCCTTGAACTTTGCAACCTTTTGCCACATTTCAGGCTTCAAACATAAAGATATAAAACTGTATTTTTTTGTGAAGAATCAACAACAAGTGGGACACAATCATGAAGTGGAACGACATTTATTGGATATTTCAAACTTTTTTAACAAATCAAAACTGAAAAATTGGGCGTGCAAAATTATTCAGCCCCTTTACTTTCAGTGCAGCAAACTCTCTCCAGAAGTTCAGTGAGGATCTCTGAATGATCCAATGTTGACCTAAATAACTAATGATGATAAATACAATCCACCTGTGTGTAATCAAGTCTCCGTATAAATGCACCTGCACTGTGATAGTCTGAGGTCCGTTAAAAGCGCAGAGAGCATCATGAAGAACAAGGAACACACCAGGCAGGTCCGAGATACTGTTGTGAAGAAGTTTAAAGCCGGATTTGGATACAAAAATATTTCCCAAGCTTTAAACATCCCTTTATGGAAGAGTGGCAAGAAGAGTGGCAAGAAGAAAGCCATTTCTTAAAGATATCCATAAAAAGTGTTGTTTAAAGTTTGCCACAAGCCACCTGGGAGACACACCAAACATGTGGAAGAAGGTGCTCTGGTCAGATGAAACCAAAATTGAACTTTTTGGCAACAATGCAAAACGTTATGTTTGGCGTAAAAGCAACACAGCTCATCACCCTGAATACACCATCCCCACTGTCAAACATGGTGGTGGCAGCATCATGGTTTGGGCCTGCTTTTCTTCAGCAGGGACAGGGAAGATGGTTAAAATTGATGGGAAGGTGGATGGAGCCAAATACAGGACCATTCTGGAAGAAAACCTGATGGAGTCTGCAAAAGACCTGAGACTGGGACGGAGATTTGTCTTCCAACAAGACAATGATCCAAAACATAAAGCAAAATCTACAATGGAATGGTTCAAAAATAAACATATCCAGGTGTTAGAATGGCCAAGTCAAAGTCCAGACCTGAATCCAATCGAGAATCTGTGGAAAGAACTGAAAACTGCTGTTCACAAATGCTCTCCATCCAACCTCACTGAGCTCGAGATGTTTTGCAAGGAGGAATGGGAAAAAATTTCAGTCTCTCGATGTGCAAAACTGATAGAGACATACCCCAAGCGACTTACAGCTGTAATCGCAGCAAAAGGTTGCGCTACAAAGTATTAACTTAAGGGGGCTGAATAATTTTGCACGCCCAATTTTTCTGTTTTTGATTTGTTAAAAAAGTTTTAAATATCCAATAAATCTCGTTCTACTTCATGATTGTGTCCCACTTGTTGTTGATTCTTCACAAAAAAATACAGTTTTATATCTTTATGTTTGAAGCCTGAAATGTGGCAAAAGGTCGCAAAGTTCAAGGGGGCCGAATACTTTCGCAAGGCACTGTATACAGTGTTGTAACGATGTACAAATGGTTAAAGTACACAAGGGAAAATAAATAAGCATAAATATGGGTTGTATTTACAATGGTGTTTGTTCTTCACTGGTTGCCCTTTTCTTGTGGCAACAGGTCACAAATCTTGCTGCTGTGATGGCACACTGTGGTATTTCACCCAATAGATATGTGAGTTTATCAAAATTGGGTTTGTTTTCAAATTCTTTGAGGATCTTCTCTTGAGAGCCATGTCTGCCTACAGCGGCCTTTCTCAATAGCAAGGCTAATTGTCTCTCTCTCTCTCTCTCTCTCTCTCTCTCTCACTCGTTGTCTATTCAGCTAAAACAATCTTCAAACAGATTTTATGGTGTGACTGTCACATTTCATAGCGCCGGTATAGTGGTGGGGTCAGGTGAGATGTGCGATCTAACCAGCGCAACATGAACTTAACCACACACACACAGCAGTGCTTCAGTAAAAAGGGTCCCCACTTCAAAGGGAAACCTGGCTCTCTCCCCCAGAACATGAAAGGCCCTATTCCCTCCCTCAGACTGAAGCCTAATTGCAGTCAGCTGCTGATGGTGTGTTGGCTGTGTTTTGCTGAGAGAGACGGGTGTGTGTTTGTGGATGATGGGTGGATCCATCCAGGCTTAGGATGAGTCCAGAATGGCACTCTATTTCCAATATACAATAGCACTACTTTTGGGCTTTGGTCATAGGGCTCTGATTAAATGTAGTTCACTATACAGGGAATAGGGTGCCATTAAGGATGCACTCCTAGTATGCACATCCAACACAGAAATGCCCAGCCAGCGCAAAAAGCCATTACACCACAGAAGGATACCACAGGGCCAAAGTGTACTGTGTGAAAGCGTACCTCACACCCAAATGTACCCAGTTCACTTTGTGTCCTAAATGGCATCCTTTTAGGATGCAACCACTGAGTCATCCCTCGTCACAGGAAGTGAGGAGATCCCCTATGGCCGCATGTGTGTGGTTGTGTGTGTGTGTGTGTCTGTAATAATGCTGATCTCTTTTATAGGGAAACAGCAGGGGAGAGGAGCTTGCTCACACAGGAAATGTGCAGTACAATAGGCCTGGCTTTATGGCATTACACAGCTCCCTGCCAGCCCCAGCTGATAACAAGAAGAAGCATGACTCAATACTGTCTGCCCTACCCTGCCCTGCCCTGCCCTGGCTGGGCCCACATCCCTTGTAAAGCCTGGCATTGTTCAACAACGCCATATAAATGCGACATTCCAACAAGCTGAGAAGGAATCAATTGTTAGGTTCTTTAATCAGATCAGAAGTGGCCAATAGAACTCCTGTCTGTTCGGGGCTGGGCCATAAAGTGCATCAGTGATAGATAATAATGCATAGCATGTTAATAGCACTTTCTTTAAACCCGAAGATGCTGACCAGACAGTAATTTGACTGGAATCAGTCTGTGGGAAAAGAGGTGGTGGTATTACTGTAGTTCTGTCTGTGTAGGTTAAGTTGAGTAATGCAGACCTTAATTCACCCACCCACAGACACTGTGACATGTGTATTACAGGGCACTGATGATGACTCAGTGACAGCTGGGATGTTGCGGTAACATTCCACAGAGGAGCGCTGAGCTCCGCCCTCAACTTCTGACCACTTATCAGCAGTGCAGTAATGAGAGGGCTCTTTTTCAAAGAGGCATCATCATGTTTTAAAATGAGATGGAACTTGTCTGACTGGTTTCGTGGTAAACTAGCCTCCTGCATGGTCCTCAGACAACTACTCAGTGGAGCGCTGGAGTGGAGTGTGGAGTTTGAGTGTGGAACTGTTGATTGAGCCATAAGAGTGCAGTTTCACAGTGAAGAGAAGAGTAGTAGAGGAAGTACGCTAAGTGGTTACAACAGGGGGAAAAAGCAGTGTGTGTGTGTGTGTGTGTGTGCGTGTGTGTGTTTGTGTGTGTGTGTGTGTGCATTGTTGCATGTCTAGCCCCTTCACACACAGCTGTGGAAATATAAAAACGTATCAAAACAGAACCAAAACACAGCACAATATGGCTCCAGCACTTAAGCAATCCAGGTGTTTCCACTCTCTCCCCGCCGCCGTCCCTATTGCTAGGGGATTCCACCGGCTTCCCGCCCCACCTCCCCCTGCCTCTCCCTGGGCTCCTTAGCACGGCAAGCCAGCCTCCTGTGATCATAATCCTGCAGCTTTCCCCGGAGCGATCCCCCGTCAGAGATCAGGGGGCTGGTTGGGAATGGGATGTGATGCTATGGAGGCCCCCTCTTCCCCCCCTCTTCCTCCCCTCTTCCTTCCCCTCTTCCCTCTCCAGTGCTTAGCCTCTCTGCTGTGAGAAACCAGCTGCACTCCACTGTGGATTACATAACTGTAAGTGTAGTTCTGGCAGACATAGCCCAGAGGAAAGGAGAGGAGAGGAAAGGAGAGGAGGGGATGGGAGGGGAGGAGGGGAGGAGAGCTCAACACATCACAGACTGGACCGGACAGGCAGGCAGGCAGGGACGGCAATAAAAGCTGAAATTTAAAGCAGGCTGCTCACATAGTTCACTGTTCACAGGTATGCTGGGAGGTAGTAGTGGGGGGAAGGTTTCTGGGGGGCTGGGGGTGGTGAGTGGGGTTCAAATAGGCCTCCGATACATGTACGTAGCCCAAATCCATCTGAATCCATTTTGAATGGTATTGTGCTTTCTCTACTCCATTACCCTCCCTCTCTCACTCTCCCCTCTACCACTGCCACTGTTCTGAGAGTTACTGGGCTGTGAAATGCGAAAAACTGCTGCGGCGAATATGCATGCATAGCAATTCATTATCTTGTCAAACTTGGCTTCCCCAGGCGGCCGGGCCGGGCTCAAATCCCTGTGTTAGGGAAGAGAGAGTCAGGCATGCTGCACCGGCTGTGGCTCTGGCTGTGCTGTGGATGGCTGGCTGGCTGCCTGCAGCCTTTACTCTGGAGGACAGGATTGGGGGAGAATAAGGGGGAGGAGGACCAGTTCACAAAGCTGCTGGGATCTGGTCTGTAGGTCAACCAGCTGCCTGGGAGAGAGAGGGCAGAGAGGAGGGAGAGGGAAGGAGGGAGAGGGCAGAGAGGAGGGAGAGGTATGGAGAGAGAGGGCAGAGAGGTGGGAGAGGAATGGAGAGCGAGGGCAGAGAGGAGGGAGGGAGGGAGGGAGGGAGGGAGGGAGGGAGGGGGCAGAGAGGAGGAAGAGGGAGAGAGGGAGAGGGCAGAGAGGTGGGAGAGGAATGGAGAGCGAGGGCAGAGAGGAGGGAGAGTGGAGGGAGGGAGGGAGGGAGGGAGAGGGATGGAGGGATGGAGGGAGGGAGGGAGGGAGAGGGATGGAGGGAGAGGGCAGAGAGGAGGGAGAGGGATGGAGAGAGAAGGATGGAGAGGAGGGAGGGGGATGGAGAGAGAGGGCAGAGAGGAGGGAGAGGGATGGAGAGCGGTCAGAGAGGAGGGAGGGGGATGGAGAGAGAAGGATGGAGGGCGGGCAGAGACGAGGGAGGGGGATGGAGGAAGAGGGATGGAGAGAGAGGGCAGAGAGGAGGGAGAGGGGTGGAGGGAGAGGGCAGAGAGGGAGATGGAGAGTGAGGGGAGGGGAGGGGAGGGGGGGGGCAAAAGGCAGGCAGAATGGAGGGAGGGCAGAGGTAGGGTGGGAAGGATAGGGATGGAGGCAGAATGTAGAAAGGCAGAGGACAGATGAAGGGAAAGGTGTATAGACAGGATGGATGGAGGACTGTGTTTACGGTGAGGCTTGAAAACAGGGGTCTAAGGGTCACTCTGTGATTAACAGTGGAGTTAACAGAGGAGTTTCTTGGCAATTTCTCGCATGGAATAGCCTTCATTTCTCAGAACAGGAATAGACATGAGTTTCAAGATAATAGTTATTTGTTTCTGGCCCTTTTGAGCCTGTAATTGAACCCACAAATGCTGATGCTTCAGATATTCAACTAGTCTAAAGAAGGCCAGTTTTATTGCTTCTTTAATCAGGACAACAGTTTTCAGCTCTTTTAAAATGATCAACTTGGATTAGCCAACACAATGTGCCATTGGAACACAGGAGTGATGGTTGCTGATAATGGGCTTCTGTACACCTATGTAGATGTTCCATAAAAAAATCTGCCGTTTCCAGCTACAATAGTCATTTACAACATTAACAACGTCTACACTGTATTTCTGATCAATTTGATGTTATTTTAATGGGCATAAAATGTGATTTTCTTTCAAAAACAAGGACATTTCTAAGTGACCCCAAACCTTTGAAAGGTAGTGTATATTTTTTTTATTTAACTGGGCAAGTCCGTTAAGAACAAATTCGCATTTACAATGACTGCCTACACCAGCCAAATCTGGGCGAATTGTGCACCGCCTTATGGGACTCCCAACCACAGCCGGTTGTGATACAGCCTGGACTTGAACCAGAGTGTATGTAGTGACACCTCAACCACTAAGATGCAGTGCCTTAGACCGCTGAGCCACTAAGGATTCCAAATATTAGGGAATTGGGGCGATTACAATACCAAGACCAGCCACACTTTCACATCATTATAAAGAGTTATTTATGATTATTTTGGGTAATTTACTCATCTTTTCCCTCAATTTCTCAGGCCAAACCTGTATTTCTGCCATTGCTCAAAGGGTTTTACTCACAGTGCAGGACTAGCTACATATGTAGGATCTTATTTTGACCAGTTTCTCACAGCAGGAAAATAATCCTGCAGCAACAGGAAATGTGAATTATTGTGGGTATTATAATTAATGGACATTTTTGTAGGCCTTGATACATTTTTAGTTAGGGCAAATCAAGTCTAAAATGTTGAGGTGGAAATTAAAAACTTTAGAAGTCTTTATAAACGTAGAAGACACTAGCTACAAGTTTGCATTCCTGCTGTGAAGGACATTTCCTGCAACAACAGGGTGATCAAAGTAAGATTCTATATCTGTATTTGCATTTCAATCGAACACACACGGCCTGTGATCTAAAAATACCTCCCAGTGAAAACAAATCAATTAGATAGCATGCTTCAAACTCCTGAAGGTACTGAAATAGAAGCTCTGAAAACAAAAAGGAGGAGATAAAAAAGAACGCTGCAGCCCAAAATGTGAGAGACGGGACTGCAAGGCATGGCGGAGAGAGGGAGAGGGAGAGAGCCACAGGGTGACCCATTTTCACTGCAGCCCACAAATATATATGGGTGCTGTCTGAGAAGGAGAGGACACATACCGCCGGAGTGGCAAAGAAAAACAGACAGACACAGACACTGACAAACAACCAGACTTACAGCCAGCCAGTCAGCCAGACAAGCAGACAGACACTCATACAGACTGAGAGCCAGACGGATAGACACAGCCAGCCATCCAGCCAGTCAGCCAGACAGACAGCTAGCCAGACAAACAGGCAGACAAACACAAACAGACATCATGTCTCCCTCTCTCTCTAATTCTCTCTCTCTCTGTCTCCACGCTGTGTCTCAGGTGAGGCTGGTTAATTGGACGAGGTGTCTCACCTGGTTTTAATGGTGTTGTTTACTTCTCCTCCTGTCTCAATCCCCAGGCAGACCCACCTGCTCTCCAACGTGCTCCCATCACAACCTACTCTGCAGCCAAAGACGAAAATGTGTGCGTGTGTGTGTGCGTGGTTGGTTAGTGGAGGGAGACGGAGACAACAGGGGCCCTCTTGGTGCACAAACATACGCTCTTTAAATTAACCCCCCATACGGGTCACTGACTAAATAATCCCTCCCTTTCTACAGAGGACGAACAGAAGAGCGATGATTACAGTGGGCCGCACTCTCTCTCTCTTCCCCCCCTCTTTTTCTCCGGCCCCCTCTCTTTCCAGCCACCTCTCTCTTTTACCTCTGTCTCCTGGTGACAGTGAGAGATAGTGTCTTTGTTCAATCCAGGTGAGAGAGACAGCCAACCCAGCCAGCAGCAGTGTGTTGTCTCCACAGGGACTCAGAAGAGAGAGAGGAGAGAGGGAGCCCCATCTTCAGCCTCAGCCCTGGCCCCAGCCTAAGAGCACTGAAACTCAATTCACCCATATCGCATCCATTAAGGCCTGATTCATGCTCTGCTCACTGGGGGCCTGCAACGGCCATCCATCTTGTCTCCGGGAGGAGCAAGGGAGGGAGGGAAGGGTGCCTGTCGTTTACCTTCTCCTGCCTGCCTGGCAGATCTAGGGCCACGCTAGACAGAGTAGACGTTATCCTATCCTATCAAGACATCCTATTGCACCAGTAAAAATATTAGGCAGTTTTAACGGCGTCGAGCAGAGTACGCCGGTCACACTAGAAAAAACTATTTTATCCACCTGTCCACCCAGGCAGGACAAGGATTTGATCAACTCTCACTCATTTGCCTTCCCCCCTCCTTTCCTCTCTCGCTCATTCCATCAAATAGGACTTTTATGGTTTGTCCTTCCAAGTGATGTTTTTTTCTCTCTGGCTCTGTTTCAAATGGCACAATATTCCCTACATAGTGCACTACTTATGGGTCTGGTCAAAAGTAATACATTTTATAGGGAATATAGTGCCATTTTGGAGCAGCCTCTCTCTCTCTGGCTGCTGGCGGTGGCCTAGTGGCTCCATTTCCTCTGGACAACAATGAGTAAACACATCTAGCAGAAAAGCGGTCGACCGGGTCAGAGCCACCCTTCCCCCCCAACCATCTCTTTATTTACTTTTCCTCTCTCTCTATGCATCTTACTCTACAGATGTAGGATCTTAATTTGATCACTCTTTTGTTGCTGAGAATTTTCCTGCACAGCAAGAAATGCAAACTTGCAGTGTATTCAACGTTTAAAAGGCTTCTAACATTTGTAGTTTCCACTTTAAAATGTTGGACTTGAAAGAAAAATGTATCAACCCCATACAAACAAAGTATATACTAACTCACATTTCCTGTTGTTGCAGGATTATTTTCCTGCTGTAGCAAATTGGACAAATTAAGATCCTACATATGTAATCCTCTCTATTTTTCTCTTTTCTATTCCTTTCTTTCTTCTCCTCTCACTCTACATTCTGAAAAATTATTCAGGTGGTTAGTAAATTATACTTATAACTGTAAAAATATAATTATTTTTACAGTTAAAAACATGTGTTGTCATCTTTACTTAAATATAATGAGTTTTTTTTACTCTACTTCACTTGTTCAACCAAACCCCCAATGAATTAAACATAAGATAAATGCATAATCTAAACAACTATTTGTGTGTAAGAACAACCACAAAGAAAATTGTGTTTAACTTTTCATAATATCTCCTTTCAACTTAAGAATTTTAAATTCTTCCAACAACTTGCACTGTGGCTCAGTTTCAGAGGATTGTGGTTAATTTTTTGTATTTATTTTTTTACAATACTTTTACACAATGTTGCATGCATGTTTGAAGAATAAAAAGCACATTTCTATATTAGTATCAAACAGTTTGTTATGCTATGAGGTGTAATGGATCATGATGAACGCATATCAAAATCGTTGTTCAAATTGACTTTCAATGACGAGACCACCCATTCTCATTCTCACCGTGAGTAAGATCACATGTGCCACTCTGACAAAGGCAAATACTTCAAGCTAGAATTCTTGCAGCTTTACCTCCAGTTAGTGTTAGTGTAGCGAGCACTGCACTCAACCATTCCTGCTTAAGTGGATAATAATGTCAAGAGATTAAATACATAAAGACATGTTTAACACTAAAACAGGATCAATGACAGTAACTAATCAGGAAGATTAAGTATATCTAATCAACAATAACAGTTAATTTGTTAATGCTGAACTTAATGTGTTTGTGAGACACTAAAAGTGAAGTACTGTATATTATAAGTCAAAATACATCATATTGGAAATATGTAGAACTAGCACAATATTTTTTACAGAGTATTCCTCTCTCTCTTTGGGCATGGTTCGGCAGTGTAATGGAAGAAAGACTTGGAGCAGGTCACTGCTAGGTTTGGAGAAGGCTACAGTAGGTGTCTGGCTACGTGTCTGGGCTCCCTGTACTGTTCCTACAGACCCCTGGTGCTCACAAACCTATCAGGAGGCAGGCCTGGCAGCCATTACTAACAACATGGCACCATGCTGTCAGAGCCAGCTAGGCAAACACACATGACACACAGATGACAAACACACTTTACCACATGGACATATACAGTTTCCATACACTTAGGATGGAGTCATTAAAACACATTTTTCAACCACTCCACAAATGTCTTGTTAACAAACTATAGTTTTGGCAGATCAGTTAGGACATCTACTTTGTGCATGACACAAGTCATTTTTCCAACAATTGTTTACAGACAGATTATTTCACTTATAATTCACTGTATATACACAAAGTACACAAAATACACACTGTACATACACAAAGTTGACTGTGCCTTCAAAAAGCTTGGAAAATCCAGAAATTATGTCATGGCTTTAGAAGCTTCTGATAGGCTAATTGACATCATTTGAGTCAATTGGAGGTGTACCTATGGAAGTATTTCAAGGCCTACCTTCAAACTCAGTGCCTCTTTGCTTGACATCATGGAAAAATCTAAAGAAATCAGCCAAGACCTCTAAAAACAATTGTAGACCTCCACAAGTCTGGTTCATCCTTGGGAGCAATTTCCAAACACCTGAAAGTACAACGTTCATCAGTACAAAGAATAGTACGCAAGTATAAACACTATGGGACCACGCAGCGGTCATACCGCTCAGGAAGGAGACGCGTACTTTGGTGCGAAAAGTGCAAATCAATCCCAGAACAACAGCAAAGGACCTTGTGAAGATGCTGGAGGAAACAGGTACAAAAGTATATGGTATTATGAGGGAGGAAAATGATGTGGATATATTGACGCAACAACATATTGAAGCAACATCTCAAGACATCAGTCAGGACGTTAAGGTTTGGTCGCAAATGGGTCTTCCAAAATGACAACGACCCCAAGCATACTTCCAAAGTTGTGGCAAAATGGCTTAAGGACAACAAAGTCAAGCTATTGGAGTGGCCATCACAAAGCCCTGACCTCAATCCTATAGAAAATTTGTGGGCAGAACTGAAAAAACGTGTGCGAGCAAGGAGGCCTTACAAACCTGACTCAGTTACACCAGCTCTGTCTGGAGGAAACGGACAAAATTCGCCCAACTTATTGTGAGAAGCTTGTGGAAGGCTACCCGAAAGGTTTGACCCAAGTCAAACAATTTAAAGGCAGTACTACCAAATACTAATTGAGTGTATGTAAACTTCTGACCCACTGGGAATGTGATGAAAGAAATAAAAACTGAAATAAATAATTTTCTCTACTATTATTCTGACATTTCACATTCTTAAAATAAAGTGAAGATCCTAACTGACCTAAAACAGGGAATTTTTACTAGGATTAAAGTCAGGAATTGTGAAAATCTGAGTTGAAATGTATTTGGCTAAGGTGTATGTAAACTTCCGACTTCAACTGTATGATGTGCAACAGCATTGTGACAAAAAGGCAATGGGCCCTGTGTTTGTCAAGGCTGTTAATTGACACAAAAAGTGAGTAGGTTATGTAAGACAACAAAGAGAGGGAATGATTGAGAGACAGCCAGGAAAGATAGATGGAGCAGACCCCTCTGTCTGTCTGACAGCAAGCAGCCAATTACTGCTGAAAGTGGCAGGATGGGCCCTGCCAGACCACAGCTTTCCATTAGCACATGCCAGCCAACCGTGTGTGTGTGCGAGGGAGAGAGCGAGAGAGAGAGAGGGAGAGAGAGAAAGAGAGAGAGAGAAAGAAAGGGAGAGAGAGAGAAAGAGAGAGAGAGAGAAAGAGAGAGAGAGAGAGAGAGAGAGAGAGAGAGAGAGAGAGAGAGAGGCTGTGTGAGGGGGGCTCAGGGGTTATGCTGGATCCTTTTCACACTCACACACCAGCGATTAATAACCAGCCGATCTATTCCTGCAGTTGAGCACATGGAATGGCAATGAGTTGGGGGAGACAACCAGTCAGCTCGAGCCCAGCCGGTAAGTGCAGTCGTGCGCACAGCAGCGTGGACCTCTAGTGCAGACTCATAAGCGCTCATCTCACCACGCGCACCGAATAAGTAACACTGGCTGAGCACTCAAAAGCACACTAGTTTCAATCTTTAAAATAATCTAATTCTATCAAATGACACACCTATTACTATATTACAACCACCCCTTTCCTATAACCTGATAGCATCATTATACAAAATGGAATAGTATCAATTCGTGAATCAGTGTCAGTAGCCTAAGTCACACAAATATATTTGGTGACTGGCAGTAGCGTTGACACGGATGACTGCTTGGCCATGTGCATGCCCTGTGTGCTCACTGTGCCAGTGCCAGCCCTTCGGTTGACTTCATTCTAATAAACGAGTGGTTAGCCTATGTTGAGCGCGACATGTCACAACGCCACAGAGACAAATACAGGTGGATCTCCTTTTACGTCTATCCAGCAACATCACAGGCTTCACCCGGCACATTGGTGAGATTGGATGTATAGTTTTGTTCCAAACCAAAAGCCCCGTGCTTTCCGTTTAGGCTACTATTACACGCACGCACACACGCACACACAATTTCCCCCACGCAGCCTAGCTGTTAATCTTCCTCACCCACATATTCTCGCGGCTCCGTGGTGATAATATATTATGGATCACTATAGGGAGTCGGTTCTCGTACCAACCGGCTGAAAACACCAAGTAATCTGACAGATGCGGATGCATTATTTAAGAACACGTCTCTTGTTATTAGTCAAGTGTTCATCTTCGATGCCCAAATTGCCCTGCGCTTTCCCAAATCGCATCTGACAGATGTGTAATTAGTGTGTGTGTGCCACGAGCTCTCTCTCTCTATCTCAGGTTGGTTTCCATTATTTATGAATAAAACAAATATAACGACTGACAGACGGCCGAACCGATCCGCGCACTGCATGCTCTAATCGATAGCCTACACTAAAAACGACGGCAATTAGAAACATCATCACAATGTTATTAAAACAGTGTATTGTGCTTAAAACTAAATTATAGCAGTATTACTATGTAAATAACAAGAAGAATGCAGACTTGTCTGCAACAAGCCATTGCTTGTCATTCAATGCAGAATAACACTATCACAATCGGCAAGCGAGATGAAATCAAGATCCGTCAGAATAACAGAGCACAGCCAGACAAAGTAGATAGTATATTATGGGTTTGGAAAATAGCGTACGTTAGTGGAATGATGGACACAGCGGCGTCCATATCAGTCTTCTCTACACCATATTGCCTGCGGATGTGATCAAGTTGAGATTGTTTTCGTGACAGGCAGCATGCGCTGGGCTGGCATGTAAGCGCCGCAACTCGACAGCTCTCTATCTCCGGAGCGTAACCACAGCGTACAAGTGACGATTTACAAATTCTAAGCTACCACAGTAAAAGTAAAGACAGTTATACAGTGAAGGAAAAGCAGTAAGTCACCTGCTGCCAGTTCTCCTCCAGCGAAGGCATCGCAGAGAAATAGCCAGTATCATGCACGAGTTGGAGTTCCTGAAAAATACTGTAATTCGCCAACACGTCCATGTTGATGCGCGATTTGAAAACAATTTACTTTGATCCACTGGAGAAAAAAAAGAACCCTACTTGTGTATGGTAGGTCTAAGGGGTTAACAAAAAAAATGTTATTCAGATACTCCTCGTGCGTCTGTCCGTGCACCAGAAAGTATAGCTCTATATGCCACTGGAACCAAATAATACGCACAATAACCACTATAAAGAAATATAAAAATAATAGTTGAATACTGTGTCACTGAATTGCAATCCTTTTTCTCTGGTGCTAACTATCAGGTCTTCAGTCCAGGAGTGGGATGCCAACTCGGTGACTTGAAACGTCCATCTATTTCCGCATTACCAGATTGCAATCTTCGCTCTATAAATTCCAGGTTGCTTTTCCCCTGGCTGCCGTGGCTTCAGCAGGCGACTAGCTCGGGCTAGCTGTCTAGTGAGCGGATCGAGCCAAGGGACTCGAAGGGGGGAGTGGTTTGTTGTCAATCAATTCCGTGCGTGACCATGTAAGGTAAATAGGGTTGACGGACCTCACTGGCGTCCAATTAAGGCGGCGCTAAAATAGGTAAAAAGGAGGAGTTAGAACATATGGCGAGCCGGTATTGGCTCTGTGTAGCTGTCAGTCTGGCCAAACATGGCAGTGAAAGGTGAGCTATTTTTAGATGTCTATATAAATGCAGCAGCATTTTTCCTTCACTCAGTTGAAGTCCGTGGCCGAAGAGGAAGCACATGCGAACCTTTCAGACGTCAAAATACCTAATTTTAAACACATTTAATACTCCTAAAGCATGTTTTCAGTGTAGCCTAATGATTTATATTTTTGTCGAAACGTTAATCTTAAAAGACGGTTTTAGTGAAAGAAGCGTTCGGACAGAAGACCAACAGGGACTGTGAGGTTGTGATGTAACACCTTTCCCAACACGACATCGCTCCTAGGCGACTTCTCTTGTTGTTTGAGGTTGCAGGCTTTTACTAGAAACCCGCTGTGTAATGTTGAACTCAGCGTGTGGACTATTTGTCTGTAGCTTGAAGGAGAAACTAATATAAGTCCAATAGCCTACACGTTTTTCTGCCCCTTAAAATACACACGAAACCTTATCAAAACTAATCGTAAACGTTTTTATTATTATACAGTACTTCTTGGTCATGTGGATTGTGAATACTTTCACTATGAATATCAAAAGTGTTAACTGTTGATTGGGGCTGTAAATGTATAATTTGTCCATATTAAGGCGTGCATCAACTCTAGCCTAATAAAGATAACAAATAAAAACATTACATTCATGTGCAATTATATAACCCGTACAATATAATGATAACAGCATGTATCACATTTACTGTCTGGTAGAACATAACTAATGAATCAGACATTATTTTAACCTGACAGGGATATTTTGTCCTCATATTGTCCACATAGCCAGGTGAAAAGAGAGAGGCTGATAGTTTTAAAGAAACATAACATTTCAGGGGAAAGTGAGCAATCAACTTTGGCTGCTTTACATTTTTACAACAGTTATGCAAATGTTTGGTATACATACAAGGATTTGAAAATAAAATGAGCAGTCTAAGTAATACCAAAGGGTAAGGAGAAATTTAATCACAATTAATTTCCATGTGTTAACATAGCTAATGCATAGACATTGAAATGTGAATACACAAACCACAAACAAGTGTCATAGTTGTAAGTACTATACCTGTTATATGTAACAATGCTTCCCTGGACTGTAATAACACGGTGCCTATGTGTATAATGTAAATACAAAGGTTTAATAGGCTACCTAATGTAAATAACCTAAGAAACATTAAGTCTCTCCTAGGTTAGTAAGCTACATAGGCAGTCTTAGGTCCAAATGCAGTGGCATTTTGAAACATACAGGTTTGCAATGAATGTATGGCTCACCGCTTTTCTCCTTTCACTGTGAACCTTTCACAGCATATCTGTATCCATGATATGTACTCCTGCATGCCTATGTAGGCCACTCATATACACTATAAACAATGTGCATCGAGGCCATTGTTAGGCTACAGTCCACCTCTGACTGTAATCAGACAGGAATATTCTGACAAACTAGCCAATTCATCCTGCAAACACGTATACAAACCATGTAATCAGATTCACCATTGTATATAATAGTAATCATGACAGTTATTGTGACACATATTGTGCCATGACATGGCCTGGCTGTGGCTGTGTCCCGAATGGCGCCCTATTCTCAAGTGTACTACTGTCGACCAGAGCCTCTGGTCAAAAGTAGTGCACTGTAAGGGGAATAGGGTGCTATTTAGGATTAAACCTACTGCTGTGCAGCCTGCAGTATGTGTTTACAGCATCCGGATCCATCATTATATTGATAATCAGACAGCATCCGCTTAGTAACCATTTACAATGTAGGCCAAAGCCATCAATATGGTAAGAGAGGATACAGTGGAGGGGACGACCCAGTCGGCACAGCAAGCCAAGACAGCGGGATTGAATTACTATTTCAGTAGGCATAGGACAAGTTTCCATGCAATAACCATTATGTATTGTGACACATTATGAAGTTGCACACCCAGTGGTTACATGTGATGAAGCATACATGTGTTGCACTGAGGATATTAAGCAATGCTCTAGAAGTTAGTATGTTGCTCCATCTTTTCTCTCCGGGACTTGTGGTTGTGAATAGGCTATGTTGTTATTTAGTTCTGTCACAATGAGATCGCAATACTTGGTTATGCTCTTTATTTGGAGGCCTTTGGTAACGAACATGATGTAATTACTATGTAGTTACAATGTAATAACAATATAATAGTGAATAGGAAATAAATAGCCAATATGTTTCCAACCTGCATTTAGTGTCTACCTTTACAGTAGTAATTTATAGAGTATTTTAGTGTTAGTGAGTAATTGAGTTTGTACCATGTGTTGTGCTTTCTCCTGCTCCCTCTCCTCTCCCCGGGGACTGGGAGCTTGATCTCTGTGGAGTACGGGGGCAGATGGTTGCTAGATTGGCTGTTTCAGGACATTTTCCCTATTGATTTTTACAGGTCTCTCTGCCAGAGGGAATTAGCTAGAGCAAAGGGAGGAGGATGACTGAGGGCTGGAGAGGTGGGTGGGGGGTGGGATAAGGGATAAGGAATGAGAATATGTGTGTGTGTACTGTGTATGTTTGCGAGTTTGTGTGTGAGCGTGCGCATACGAGTATGAGTGTATGTGTTTGTGTGTGTGTGGTGAATGAGCCCTCCTGGTCTTTGACTGCGACTGAAACACACAGGAGATGATACCAGCTGTTTGCAGCTGGGCGCCTGGTCGCTCCGGGCCGTTCAATTTTATTCTCGCTGCTACACCCGCTTGAGGGGGGTCAGATGTAGCTGCTGCAGGCTGTGGCGTGTACGTACCCACGTAGCAACGCTTCTCACTGGGAATGGCCAGAGGGCAGGGATGGGGAGGGGGGGGGGGGGGGGGGTGTTAAGTCCAGGTGTGTGTTAGTGTGTGTGTGTGGTGTGTGTGAGTATCAGCCAGGCTGTGGACCACAGCTGGACCCTCTTACCCTTGATGGTGGGTACGCTCCTCCCCCTGCTGGTAACCTCTGCCCACCATGTCTGGAACAGCTGCTTCTCAGCCAGCCTGAGCCTCACAGCCTCCCAGGCCCAACACAACCCAGAGCAGCAAACTGCTGTACACACAGACACACAGATACCTGAAGCACTGCCAGCCTGCCTCCTAGGCCCAGAGCAGCACTGCAGCAGCCACACATCCACAGCAGATATACTAGCTCTGTAGTAGTAACTCTGCACACAATAAGATAGACAATAGTGGTCAATAGTGCTAGGATTTTATCCTGCATAAAACTTCTTAGTTTTTCTTAGTTGTAGCCTATGACTATCCTGGCCAGGTGATGTTATTAAGAAAAACCTCTGGGCCAAGGGAAAAAGTAACGCTTCCAAAGCCTTTATGGGAGGAATATCTGGTTAATTGTTGAAGTCGGGTCACAAAGACACAGGCAGGTGCAGACAAAGATGACAACTCCATCTCTTTCAGTGGAGAAGATAATCCAGTGCTCCATTAGTTGTAATTGGCTGCGTAAGCTGCTGTGGTTGTGGTTGACATCATGTGGACTTGGCTGTGCATGGATAGTCATGGTAACTGACCCGTGGGTTAAACACATGGGGCTTCCTCCCAACTCCATCCTTCCATCTCTCCATCTCTACGTACCCTCCCCCGTGGTCCATGTCCCCTGGTGAGGCAATATAAACCAGGGAGAGACTGGTAGGGCCAGCCCTGTACACACACACACACACACACACACACACACACACACACACACACACACACACACACACACACACACACACACACACACACACACACACACACACACACACACACACACACACACACACACACACACACACACACACACACACACACACACACACACTGCATGTACGCACGGCACACACACAGCCGTGTACAAACACACAGCTTGACACTAGGGAGCGGGAGGAGTGTGAGTATGCTCATTTCTCTAAAGACTAGCTCTGTCCCTAGACGTGTGCTACCTACCAAGACCAAGGGACTGTCTTCCCAATAACACCCTCATCATATGTCACTCTCTCTGTGACTCATAGGCACATGCACCTCAATGTAGTCACTACTGGGAATGTTGACACAGATATCAACATCTGCTGAGTATCGCTGCTGATGATTATATACTGTAACAGGCCAGATGCATCTCCACAATCTGGTTGCATCCACCACAAGGCCAGCAAGCATCAATAATGGCATTGATATGAATGGATAACAAACCCCATAGCTTACAGTATTCATAAGACAACATCAGCACTGCAGTATCTATTCTCTCTGGGCTGACTTCTATTTAGAGATTCCACCTTATGTTCAGTCAGTGTGGCAGGTCCTTATTTTTATCTGTAGGCACAGAATAGAATCTTGAAATACGTATGTGGACTCAGTGTATAAATCATGTATTGAAGTCAATGGCAGATTTGTGCTGTAATATGAAGTGAAGTGAGCAGATCCTCTGTTTTTCTTCCTTTAGAGTGCATCTCAGTTCGCTAGCTGTGACCCGGCTGCCGACACAGCAGTGTGTCTACTGTAGGGGAAGAGAGGAGAGAAGAGGGGAAGAGTGGAAAAGAGGAGAGGGGGATGGGGATGAGGTAGAAGCATGAGATCATAAGAGTCAAGCTGAGGTAAGAAGGAAATTATATCACAAGTGGGAATTGTCCCAATTAAGTTGGACTGGAGTGCCACTGCAGAGATGAAAACGTCCACTCGCATTAGACTTCCCCTCTGCCTGATATGCTGAGATGCGCTCCCTCGCTCCCTCTTTCCGTTTTTCCATTTTTCCCTTTAACCTTTTCCCCCATATCTCCCTCAATCCCTCTCGTTTGCTTCCTATTTCTCTTTCTATCTCTCCCTTTATTCCTCTCTCTTTGGCACCCTTCCGGTCATTCGCAACTTCGGAGTGAGGAATGACCCTGACCTCCAGAAGCATTTGGATGACAGGACACCTTTAACTGGACAAGGAGGGAGAGGAAGAAAGAGACAGAGATGGAGAGAGGGATCACTTCCCTACCAATCACTATACCACCATCTATTTTATTATACACTTTTACTCTCTCTCCCCAATAAAGTGTAACAGGCCTTTGAGCTAAAGGGTTTTGGGTTGGGAGACCTCAAAAGAACAGAATTATTAATTTAGCGCGAGGAATGATACTTTGAATGATAAAGGGAATACATTTATCTCCCCTCTTTCATCTGGCATCTTCCACTGTATGAAAGAGTCAGGAACCAGCGATAGTGTGGTTCTCATGAATTCAATCATGATTAAAAGTAGAGAGAGGCTCTCTTTTACTGTATCACCAGCTCCTCGCGTTACTCCACTCTCTCTCACTCTCTCTCACTCTCTCTCTCTTTATCTGCTCTCTCTCTCTCTCTCTCTCTCTCTTCTCTCTCTCTCTCTCTCTCTCTCTCTCTCTTCACTGTCTCTCTCTCGCTCTCTTCGATGTCTCTCTCTCTCTCTCTCTCTCTCTCTCTCTCTCTATCTCTCTCGCTCTCTGGGTGCTGGAGAAACCGCGTTATTCCCCGGCCTTCCCCATGCATTTAATACTAGCATTTCCTTTAAATCATACATCCCACAGATAGAAAGAGGGAGAGAGAGAGAAAGAGAGAGAGAGAGGGAGAACGAGAGAGGAGATTTCACACTATAAAGTGGATCTGTTGGGTAATTCCGTGTTAGCCTTGTCTCCGCTAAAAACACAGCAAACAGGATAAGAGACAAGACACAGGTTATCCTATCCCATATATAAAACCTTGCCTAGCCGTCTATGGGGAAGCACATGGGACCGACTCCCTTCTCTAGTAAGCCTGTTTCAAATTGGTCTTTCTCTCCTCTCTTGTCCTCCTCCTCTCCTCTCCTCTGGCACACAGAGCTGTAATCTTATTATCCTGCTGTGGGAGGCTGGAGAACAGCCCTCCCCTCACTCTCTTTCTTTCTCCCTCCCTCCCTCCCTACCCCTCTCCCTCTCTACATGGCATTACAAGTAGGAGGAGGAGGCTGAGCCAACTGGCCATTCACCGACGCAGTGCCCTGCAAACATCAATCCATTTGACACATCCCTGGACTCTCTCTTTCCCTCCCCTCTCTTTCTCGCTTGCTTTTGCTTCCGTTTTTCTCTCTCTGGCTTGCACTTGTTCTCTCCTCCTCTGCTGTGTTCCATCTCCTCTCGTGTGATCGTGTGCGGATCTAGATAAGCTCAGTAGGGCACAAGGAAAGCCAAGCTAACACACTCATGCACACACGCAGTAGCACAAACCCAAAATCCCAAACCAAGATAAAGTAGCACAGAACGGCTCTGTCCAGGCTTCCCCTGGCCTTCCCTTGCCTTATCTCCACATGGCTGAGCCGAGTGTAAATATTTAAAAAGAGGGCCGTGGGTGGTGCTTGTGGCGTCTCGG
Organism: Oncorhynchus clarkii lewisi; assembly: GCF_045791955.1. Taxonomy (NCBI): domain Eukaryota; kingdom Metazoa; phylum Chordata; class Actinopteri; order Salmoniformes; family Salmonidae; genus Oncorhynchus; species Oncorhynchus clarkii. Next base: position 59,917,628 of record NC_092149.1, on the reverse strand, counting down.
AAGACCTCCCCCTTTGCCCCCCTCCCTCCCCCTCTGTTCCCCTCCTCCTCTGCCCCCCCCCCTTCATGTCTCCTCCACTCTGAGACCCTCGGCTACCACAGGCAATATAAGGAAAGGACCCAATCATGACGACCCCTTGCTGTGTTAAATGGGTACAGAAGAAGACTGGGTGAGGGGGGCGGAAGGGGTACAGGCTTCTTCAAAGCCGGTCCTAACTGCGTCAAATTTCGAACACCCTTTTATCACTCTGTTCCCAGATCCAGTTGCACCAGCCGGAGAGCTTCGAAATTGGAGCACATACACACACACGCATACACACGCATACACACACATACACACACACACACACACAGACACACACACACACACACACACACACACACACACACACACACACACACACACACACACACACACACACACACACAACCTACAACTCTTAACCTTGCACACACACACTCACCATCACCAAATAAAGTGCAGCACATCCCCCAAAGCCGCAGTAGCTCCTTAATATGTAACAGTGATATTGCTCTCCTCAACCCCCTCTGCAACCCATATTATTAATAATGGAAGGAAGGGAAACAATATATCCTAGTGCTACGGGAGGTATAGGAGGTTAAGCATATTCTAAAGCTAATTGTGCATTCTGATTTTAATAAAGACAAATGTATGAGCTTGTGTCAAAGAGGCACCAGCCAAGCAAATACAGATATAGGATATTAATTTGAGCTGTTTGCTACAGCAGGAGAAATCATATTGCAGCAACAGGAAATGTGAATTATTATGTGAATTATAATGAATGGACATTGTTGTAGGGGTTGATACATTTCTTGTTAGGGCAAATCAAGTCAGAATTTAAAAAAAGGAAATTACAAACTTTAGAAGTCTTTTTAAAACTCAAATACACTACAAGTTTGCATTTCCTTCTGTGCAGGAAAATTCTCAGCAACAAAAGAGTGATCAAACTAAGATCCTACATCTGTAGTGAAAGCAAAGCCCCTTGGCTGAAAACGAATAATAATAGTAACAGTTACCGGTGGTATTTACATAGTATTAAAATGGATGGCAAGTGTCCAAGAGAAATGAGACTGCCTTAATTTGTCTAAAAAAGTGTGCACTCCAATTTACCAGAAAGCATGTGATGGGTATCCATGCTTTTTGTGTGTGTGTGTGTACTATTCTTCAACAGAGATAGATAAAAAAAAAGATTGCCAGTTTCTTTGTTGGTGATGTGAGGAATTCCACACGTAATGCATTTTCTACAGGCGTATGCAATACATTGTATGAAGTTTATGAATGTGTAGGTGAGCATGTGGACGTGTCTTGACAACCACCTCTCCCTCAACGTCAGCAAAACAAATTACTTGATTGCTGACTTCAGGAAGCAGAGGAGGGAACATGCTCCGATCCACATCAATGGGACTGTAGTAGAGAGAGTCACAAGTTTTAAGTTCCTCTGCGTCCACATCACCGAGGACTTTTCGTGGACCAACGATACCAGCGCTCTTGTCAAGATGGCGTAACATCATCTCTACTTTCTAAGGCGGCTGAAGAATTTCGGCATGCCACTCTTGGTCCTCTCCAAATACTACCGCTGCCCCATCTAGAACGTCCTGACTGGTTGCATCATGGCCTGGTACGGGTATTGCTCGGCCCACGTCCGCAAAGCCCTCCAGCTGGTGGTGAAGACGGCCCAGTACATCACTGGGACCGTGATTACACCCACCCAGGACATCTACTTGAAGCGGTGCCTGAGGAAGGTCCACTGCATCATCAAGGACCCCACACACCCCAGTTTGATACCAACAGGCTCAGAGACCGTTTCTATCTGCAAGCCATCAGACTGCTGAACACTTGAACTCATCTGACCATCTGCTCTGATTCTCTGCACTTTTAGCACACATCACATCTGCTGCTACCAGACTCTTATTATACTGCTCAAGTTATACACTTGCACTCCCCCCCCTCCCCCTTCCCCAATACAAATGTAAATATTGGACTTGAAATTGTGCCTTCCTGTATTATACTTATGCTAAAATGTTTATTCTATTCTACTGCCATTTAATGTTCGTATTCGTCATTTTTATGATTTCTTATTGTTGTTGTTGAGAAGGAACCTGCATGTAAGCATTTTGTTGGACGATGTATACCATGCGTGTCAGAGGAGGCTAGTGGGAGAAGCCATAGGAGGATGGGCTCATTATAATGACCAGAATGGAATCAATGGAATGGAGGCAAGCAGGTTGTTTCCATGTGTTTGGTACCATTCAATTGATTCCATTCCAGCCATTACAATGAGCATGTCTTCCTATAGCTCCTCCCACCAGCCTCCTCTGATGTATATCCCGTACATACGACTAATACAACTTGAAACTTGTGTGTGGGTGTGCACATATGCATTTGTATGTATGTTCAGTATGTGCATGTGTGCCTGAGTGGGCTTGTGTGTGTGTTTATGTGTGTTTATATGTGTGCATTCATGCATGTGTATTTGTACGGACACATTGTTGTGTGTATATGTGTCTTTCTGTGACTGCATGTACGTGTGTGTGTGGGCAGCCAGGTCAGTCACAGTGTGCTGGTCTCTGTGACACACACCCTGCAGTGGTGTCCCCTGCCTGCAGCAGGCTGTTGTTTGAGCCTGGGCCAGAGCTAAGCTGTGTGCTGGTGGACTGTCACTCCCACTTACATCTGCCCTCTGATCAAAGCCTCTACCACAGCCCCCCTGTGGCCCGCCTGGCTCACCCCCTACCCTCCTTTTCATTCCCCCCTCTCCTTCCCTCTCTCCCCCTCTCCCTCCCTCCCTCCCTCCCTCTCTCCCTCCTCTCCTCTCCCTCTCTCCCTTCTCTCTCTCCCTCTGTCCCTCCAACCTTGACTCCTGCCCCCCTCGTCTGGCTGGGCTGGCACACGGAGGATCGGACGCCAGGCTACTACCACAGCACAGACTGGCAGAGAGAGGGAGGTAGAGAGAAAGATAGAGAGACAGGGAGTGAAGGAAGGAGGGCGAGAGAGAGAGAGAAGGGGGACATACTTAGGCATTGCGTTATAGCTAGTGGGGACACACTGAGAGACAGAAAGAGGCTTGCTGGTTGGTTGACGACACCGTTGAGACACCTTCGTTATGAAGTCATAAAGAGAAAGGCTATGGCTGGACTACTCATCCATTAGATTGACCTTCCTTTTCATAATCAGCCCTTGTCAGCAAGCAGCCCCTTTTACAGCCCAGGTAATGGGTGTTTATACGGTATATACATGCTATATATGACCAAGGTAGCCATATATTTGACATAACCATATAATAATAATTATCGTCGCATAGGGGTAATCCCACCAGTTTGCACATTTAACGGGCAGTGATTGACAGTTTGGAATAAATCTTCTCATTTGCTTGTACTCACTGGAATTAATTACCAGCCAATTGTGTCAGACATATTAATTTAAAAGATTATACATTACATTAACCAAGCGCCTTATTAGCTAGGGTTACATACGCTACGCTTGGGTTTCTGCATTGAAATGAAATCGCATCAGGCAGGAAATGTGGAACAATTTTCCATGGTTAGTTCGCCAAATAAGTATGTGTGTGTGTGTGTGTGTGTGTGTGTGTGTGATTGTGTATGTTTTTCCCCCTATTTTTCCTGGGACATAGATAACTCACCCACCAATGCCTATCCATCCCTCATTAGAAGACCGGCCCAATCCCATAATAGTTCTCCCCCTGTTAAATCACCCGGCGAGAAGCTCACCACGCTATACTGTTGTACGCCATTACATTTCAGAGGTGGCTCGCATGTTTGACATAAAATAAATCGCAAATAGATGAATTCATAATTGGACACGCTGCTCATGCTGGGAGAAAAGCACTGCGTCACTGACTAAATGAGTTCTTCAGGGGTTGTTGCTATGGGGGGTGGGAGAGAGGCGAGGGAGAGAGGGTAGTGATGGAGGGTGGTGGAAATTAGGGATAGAGGATTTGTGGTGCAGCTAGGCAGCGCTTCGAGAGAGCGAGAGATAGGGAGAGAGCAAGAAGAAAGAGAGACAGGCAGAATAGAGAGAGGAGAAAGATAGAGGAGAGAGAAAGAGAGAACATTGGGGAGAGAAGGAGGAAGAGAGAGAGAGAGAGTTCAGTCCCTGGTGGGGGTGGTAAAGCTTGGTGTGTTGCTCTAACAGGCTTGTCTCCCATTAGGAGGAGTAGCAGCGTAGTTTAGCGGGGGCTGCAGAGGTGGAGAAGCAGTCTGAGCTGCGGGGAGAGGTACGGATGAGAAGGGCAGGGGGGATAGGGGAAGAGGGGGAAGAGAGGATGAAAGGAGAGAGAGAGGAGAGGACAGAGAGAGAGTGGAGAGGAAAAGGAGAGAGATGTGGTCGAGGAGAAAGGTTTAGCAGCAGCAGGGGTGAAGTCTGGCATGTCCCCTACCGCTGGGAGCCATCCTCAGAAAGAGGAAAGATGGGGCATTTCCTTTAAGCTGCCTGCCATACTGGAATCAGCTGAGGCTGAGACTGGGGTAGGCTTTGGCTGTGCTCAGCTTTTTTTAAAGGATGTGGTACATAGAAGCCCACAGGGGGCAGGTTACTAACAGCATCAACACAGCTAGACTAGGGGCAGGTTACTAACAGCATCAACACAGTTAGACTAGGGGAAGGTTACTGACAGCATCAACACAGCTAGACTAGGTGCAGGTTACTAACAGCATCAACACAGCTAGACTAGGGGCAGGTTACTAACAGCATCAACACAGCTAGACTAGGTGCAGGTTACTAACAGCATCAACACAGCTAGACTATGGGCAGGTTACTAACAGCATCAACACAGCTAGACTAGGTGCAGGTTACTGACAGCATCAACACAGCTAGACTAGGGGCGGTTACTAACAGCATCAACACAGCTAGGCTAGGTGCAGGTTACTGACAGCATCAACACAGCTAGACTAGGTGCAGGTTACTAACAGCATCAACACAGCTAGACTAGGTGCAGGTTACTAACAGCATCAACACAGCTAGACTAGGTGCAGGTTACTAACAGCATCAACACAGCTAGACTAGGTGCAGGTTACTAACAGCATCAACACAGCTAGACTAGGTGCAGGTTACTGACAGCATCAACACAGCTAGACTAGGTGCAGGTTACTGACACCATCAACACAGCTAGACTAGGTGCAGGTTACTGACACCATCAACACAGCTAGACTAGGTGCAGGTTACTGACAGCATCAACACAGCTAGACTAGGTGCAGGTTACTGACAGCATCAACACAGCTAGACTAGGTGCAGGTTACTGACACCATCAACACAGCTAGACTAGGTGCAGGTTACTGACACCATCAACACAGCTAGACTACGTGCAGGTTACTGACACCATCAACACAGCTAGACTAGGTGCAGGTTACTGACAGCATCAACACAGCTAGACTAGGTGCAGGTTACTGACACCATCAACACAGCTAGACTAGGTGCAGGTTACTGACACCATCAACACAGCTAGACTAGGTGCAGGTTACTGACAGTATCAACACAGCTAGACTAGGTGCAGGTTACTGACACCATCAACACAGCTAGACTAGGTGCAGGTTACTGACACCATCAACACAGCTAGACTAGGTGCAAGCTACTGGCAGCATCAACACAGCTAGACTAGGTGCAGGTTACTGACACCATCAACACAGCTAGACTAGGTGCAGGTTACTGACACCATCAACACAGCTAGACTAGGTGCAGGTTACTGACAGTATCAACACAGCTAGACTAGGTGCAGGTTACTGACACCATCAACACAGCTAGACTAGGTGCAGGTTACTGACACCATCAACATAGCTAGACTAGGTGCAGGTTACTGACAGTATAAACACAGCTAGACTAGGTGCAGGTTACTGACAGCATCAACACAGCTAGACTAGGTGCAGGTTACTGACACCCTCAACACAGCTAGACTAGGTGCAGGTTACTGACACCATCAACACAGCTAGACTAGGTGCAGGTTACTGACACCATCAACACAGCTAGACTAGGTACATGTTACTGACACCATCAACACAGCTAGACTAGGTGCAGGTTACTGACACCATCAACACAGCTAGACTAGGTGCAGGTTACTGACAGCATCAACACAGCTAGACTAGGTACAGGTTACTGACAGTATCAACACAGCTAGACTAGGTGCAGGTTACTGACACCATCAACACAGCTAGACTAGGTGCAGGTTACTGACAGCATCAACACAGCTAGACTAGGTGCAGGTTACTGACACCATCAACACAGCTAGACTAGGTGCAGGTTACTGACACCATCAACACAGCTAGACTACGTGCAGGTTACCGACACCATCAACACAGCTAGACTAGGTGCAAGTTACTGACAGCATCAACACAGCTAGACTAGGTGCAGGTTACTGACACCATCAACACAGCTAGACTTGGTGCAGGTTACTGACACCATCAACACAGCTAGACTAGGTGCAGGTTACTGACAGTATCAACACAGCTAGACTAGGTGCAGGTTACTGACACCATCAACACAGCTAGACTAGGTGCAGGTTACTGACACCATCAACACAGCTAGACTAGGTGCAAGCTACTGGCAGCATCAACACAGCTAGACTAGGTGCAGGTTACTGACACCATCAACACAGCTAGACTAGGTGCAGGTTACTGACACCATCAACACAGCTAGACTAGGTGCAGGTTACTGACAGTATCAACACAGCTAGACTAGGTGCAGGTTACTGACACCATCAACACAGCTAGACTAGGTGCAGGTTACTGACACCATCAACATAGCTAGACTAGGTGCAGGTTACTGACAGTATCAACACAGCTAGACTAGGTGCAGGTTACTGACAGCATCAACACAGCTAGACTAGGTGCAGGTTACTGACACCATCAACACAGCTAGACTAGGTGCAGGTTACTGACACTATCAACACAGCTAGACTAGGTGCAGGTTACTGACAGTATCAACACAGCTAGACTAGGTGCAGGTTACTGACACCATCAACACAGCTAGACTAGGTGCAGGTTACTGACACCATCAACACAGCTAGACTAGGTGCAGGTTACTGACAGCATCGACACAGCTAGACTAGGTGCAGGTTACTGACACCATCAACACAGCTAGACTAGGTGCAGGTTACTGACTCCATCAACACAGCTAGACTAGGTGCAGGTTACTGACACCATCAACACAGCTAGACTAGGTGCAGGTTACTGACAGCATCAACACAGCTAGACTAGGTGCAGGTTACTGACACCATCAACACAGCTAGACTAGGTGCAGGTTACTGACACCATCAACACAGCTAGACTAGGTGCAGGCTACTGACACCATCAACACAGCTAGACTAGGTGCAGGTTACTGACAGCATCAACACAGCTAAACAACCTTTTCATTTTATTTAACCTTTATTTAACTAGGCAAGTCAGTTAAGAACAAATTCTTATTTACAATGATGGCCTACCCCAGCGAAACCCTAAACCGGACGACCCTGGGCCAATCACAACCGGTTGTGATACAGCCTGGAATCGAAACAGGGTCTGTAGGGACACTACTAGCACTGAGATGCAGTGCCTTAGACCGCTGAGCCACTCGGGAGCCTGACTACACTCCCTGTTTCTGGAGAGGCAGAGCTGAATGGAATACTAATGATTGGACTTAGTTTAATTTAAAGATATTGAATGGGTTGTTAGGCACCTAGAAATGCATAACATAATTTGTTCATTTTTTGGGACGTAACATATCATCCAAAATGGATGATGTTGTACATAACTTTTCAATTGTGTACAATTGGCTTGTTAGCACACCTTTCAAAATCTACTATAAGAAATGATAGAAAACCTCTGTAGCATCACTTCCAAGCTCCATGGCCCAGAGAGACATGTTGCCTAGTGATCCAGTGACTGACTGATACAGACTACCATGTACAGTAGCAGCAGCCAAAACAGCAATCAAGGCGTCAACAGAGATGCAGCCAGCGGTCACAGAGACAGTCATGTGGATATAAGGAGACGTGTGTGTGTAGGGACAGTACGAGGAGATGTGTGCGTGTGTGTGTGTGTGTGTGTGTGTGTGTGTGTGTGTGTGTGTGTGTGTGTGTGTAGGGACAGTATGAGGAGATGAGTGTGTGTGTGTTTAGGAACAGTACGAGGAGATGAGTGTGTGTGTGTGTGTGTGTGCACTGGCAGGGGGGATGGGGGATTGAGACTAGAGTCTGCATCGTACGAGCAGATATTACTCTGCTTGAGGGTTTTGCTGAGGTCGATAAGGCCTATATTTACTGACAGAGAGAGACATGCACTCGTTCATACTGCAAAGCGCAGGTCATCAGAGCATTATAGATACACTGACTTTGTTCTCTGCTAGGTGGTGGGGGACAGGGAGGACAGGGGGAAGGACTTTTATCCTCAGGGTGGGTGGGAGGTTGGGGTGATGGTAGGGAGGGGTCATGTGCTGTGTTCTGATAGTGAGAGGCAAGGAGAGGGGGAGGTGGAGGAGATTGGGAAGAGGAGGGGAGGGGGAGGATGGAGAGCGATCTTTAGGCAACTCAAAGAACATCAAGGAAAAGGGTAGAGAGAGAGAGTGACAGAGAAAGGGTAGGAGAGAGAGAGTGACAGAGAAAGGGTAGGAGAGAGAGTGACAGAGAAAGGGTGAGAGAGAGTGACAGAGAAAGGGTGAGAGAGAGAGAGAGTGACAGAGAAAGGGTGAGAGAGAGTGACAGAGAAAGGGTAGGAGAGAGAGAGTGACAGAGAAAGGGTGAGAGAGAGTGACAGAGAAAGGGTAGGAGAGAGTGACAGAGAAAGGGTAGGAGAGAGAGAGTGACAGAGAAAAGGTGAGAGAGAGAGTGACACAGAAATGGTAGGAGAGAGAGAGAGTGACAGAGAAAGGGTAGGAGAGAGTGACAGAGCAAGTGTGAGAGAGAGTGACAGAGAAAGGGTAGGAGAGAGAGTGACAGAGAAAGGGTAGGAGAGAGTGACAGAGCAAGTGTGAGAGAGAGTGACAGAGAAAGGGTAGGAGAGAGAGTGACAGAGAAAGGGTGAGAGAGAGGGAAAGTGCATTCTCAGCTGGGTCGGTATTAGTGCTGTGTTGGTGCTTCCTGTGCCAAGGAGAGGAATACATGTGGAAAAATGGAGGGGGAGGGAGAGAAATAGCTGGGACCAGGGAGGGCATCCATTTAAAGGGAATTAAATAGGAATGAGCGAAAGAGAGGAGGAGTAGAGTTTGACCCTTTCTCCTCTAGCCCCTGTGCCTCTCCCTCTCCTCCTCCCATCCCAAAGGTTAATTTGATGCTAATATGGCCTATATTGAGAGGGCGATCACTATCTCGGGCTCCAGCTCTGAACTTCACCTGCAGGCCATTGGATGGAGGTGGATGGAAGTGGAGGGGGGAGCCATGGTGGAAAAAGCAATTTCTACGTGGAGCACATGAGCCATACATCATAGAGGCCAGTCTGTAATGGAATCGATGAGGTGCAGGAACACAGCGGCCCAAATGGTGACCTGAGCAATGGGGCCCATTCCTCTGAATAATGTTGGCCTCTGTTATTGCTTGCTTGCTTGGGCCTGGAGTGTGTCTGTACTGTAGTACAGTAGGGTGGGGGGTGTTTGCAGGTGAAGACAATCCTCATATTAGTGAGGAGGGTGACAGAAAGTGACAGGGACAGAAGAAGAGAGAGGAGAAAGAGAGAGGTCCATTCCCTGGTTTTTGCAGGTATAGAAGATCCCCATACATTGTCCTGTCAGGGCCGGCCTATCGGCCATCAGACCCTTTTGACAGAACGGCCTGTGGTCATCGTGGTCACCATTTACGCCGGTGACGGGGCGGGGCCTGAGAGGTCAGAGGTCAGGTGTTTGATTGAATCCCTGTCGCTGGGGAGCCATGACAACAGCACACAGCATTCCACCTGAGAGAGAGAACGAGAGAGAGCAGATCAAAGCAGCACTCCATCAATAGCAACGTGCTGACAGCCCCACAAGCCCACAGGTAGATTCCCTCTCCACTAGGCTACATCTGTAATGCTACTTCTGATCACAGACAGAACCATTGTCAGATGACGTCTGAGTCACATTTGATTTCTGGGTTGAAATTTTAGTTTTAGTTTAGAGATTGTCTAGTATTTTGTGAAGAATCTTGATATTCTGCCAGAATACAATTTTCCTGATGAAGGGAAAATGTTGCAGTTAACTAGAATTCATTAGCTTCTCTCTCGGGGGGCAAAAGAACTCCCCATTGGTTTTCCCCTTCAAATTCCAATAGATTTTTAGATCCCTTGTACGTGCTGAATCTTAAAAGGTTCATTCCAAATGCCAATTAGATAAATACAGTGTAGGTCTTAAATAATTCATCGTTTCTACTAAAAAAAATCACAAGGATGGAGTGTTTGATGGAATAACCCCTCTAATATCCACATGTTCTTCATATCGTGGCCTCTCAAACGGGCATGACCAGGGCTTGTATACATTAAGCGTCAGAGAGTAGGAGTGCTGATCTAGAGTCAGCTCGTCCATTATGTTACAGTATGTTCTAAAATGTCCTATTGATCCTAGAACAGCACTCCTATTCTGAGTTGCTTTGTGAATACGGGTCCATGGGGGACTTTCTACTTCTAAGAAGCACTATTCTACGTCTAACAGCACTGAAACGAAACAACTGTAGATAAGTTGAACTCGCTTGCTCACCCCTATGACTGCCATCCCACCCGCTATCCCCATGTTATATACGAGTCAGTGAAGATCCATTCAGACCCAGTTGGACCCGCTCATGACAAGCCGCTCGCATCGACCACTAGTCTCCTGCATCAATAACTGCTGTGGTGTGGCTGATCATCCCTGTGATGTGTGTGATGTGTGTGATGTGTGTGTGTGTGTGTGTGTGTGTGTGTGTGTGTGTGTGTGTGTGTGTGTGTGTGTGTGTGTGAGAGAGAGAGAGAGCATCCCTGGCATGGCTCACCTCCTCTGTATCGGCCAAATGAGGCAGATGAAACTGCTGCTATATCTATCTGCTCATCAAACACAGCTCCCATTCACGCCCACTGACACTTACATATTTCTGCCATTTCTCCCATAATGGTGGCTGGTGCTGATAGCAAATTATTCATGTGTTTGTAAAAGAGGGTATTTCTTCACACTGTAGTCGTTCACACACACCTCTTCAGGAGATCACATGTGTTTTGTGGTTGGTTGGTCAAGCCTCATTATGGCAGCCTGAGCCCATATTCTTAATGTGTCTCAGAGTATGAGTACGGATCTAGTATCAGTTTTGCCTTTGTGATGAAAAATGAATAAGGTTACATAGACACGGGGGGGAGCTGATCTTAGATCAGCTCTCCTATTCTGATACACTTTATGAATATAGGCTCAGGAGCACACATGGCTGAAAGTAAAAGAACGGAGGGAATTCAATAAACACAGTCTGTAGCCTGTCATTATCCTACCATGTTTTTGGAATGATTCATAGCATTTCTACCGATGCATACTGGGAAGAAACTGGCGATGCATTAGACATAGCATGGTTGTGGAGTTGGCTGGATTCTACAGATGATGGAGTTCACTACTTCCTCTGTATTATTACCCCCCTGGGGCGCTTAAAGAGGGTGCTTTCTCTGTTGAGCGCATCCTACCGAGGTCTCGTCTCACTCCTGCATGAGAGGCTGTGTGTTACATGATAATACATCCCCATTGACATGTGCACGCAGACATGTGATGCTCACTGTGGAGACCACTGAGCAACACATTCCAGGATTCATCATGGGTAATATTGCTGGAATATTTGGTACTCACCCCAAAATAGCATTAGGGAAGATATGGAGGGAGGGGATTTGTCAGTGATCTTGTGATAATACTTTCGGCTCCACTGCGCAAGAGAAGCATGAAGGTATCTAAAACTTTGCAGAAAATCTATAATTAATCAGAAGACAGATTATCCTCACAAATAGTAAATCATAATGAATTGATATAGCAGACCTGGTTTATTATGTGGCCTTTTCAAACCATTGGTCCACAGTGTCCCGCTGAAACAGATTGACGGGAGTTTCCTTATAAAAATTCCACAGGACTTCCGACCTTAACCAACCGAATCAAATCAATTCTACTCTAATGAAAGGCAGTTAGTTCATTCACATGAGCATCAGTTTTTATTTACAATAGAAAAACGATAAAGACACTGAGCGCTAAAAAGACACTAACTGCCATTTTATCACCTATTGTAATCTCATCACCCTCCCTAAGTGTTAATGAATTCTACTCCCCCAGATGAGATCTGCTGCCTGAAAGTTCTCTAATTAACATGTTCCTGTAGCACCATGCTAGGTTGTTTTTTCTCCTTCATTGCATTCTCATTTGCCTAATGTGATGATCTCCCATTTGTATTTTGTGGGCAGTTAATTGAATCTCTTTTGATGTGTTTATATTTTTAGGGGGAGAGACCTGCAGTTAGCTTCATTGTGGGAGCTAGACGCTAATTGCTAAATAAGAGCCGGTTAACATCAGCTGTTAATTTATTTGGAGAGATCAGAGACAAACAGCAACAAATATGTTAACAGAAAATAGAAAACTGGGCTGGATCTACAGTAAATAACATTAAACACACCAAACACACTGAATAATGGAAAACTGCAGGGAAAGACAGGGAAAACTGCAGGGAAAGACAGGGAAAACTGCAGGGAAAGACAGGGAAAACTGCAGGGAAAGACAGGGAAAACTGCAGGAAAAGACAGGGAAAACTTCAGGAAAAGACAGGGAAAACTGCAGGAAAAGACAGGGAAAACTTCAGGAAAAGACAGGGAAAACTTCAGGAAAAGACAGGGAAAACTGCAGGGAAAGACAGGGAAAACTGCAGGAAAAAACAGGGAAAACTGCGGGGAAAGACAGGGAAAACTGCAGGGAAAGACAGGGAAAACTGCAGGAAAAGACAGGGAAAACTGCAGGAAAAGACAGGGAAAACTGCAGGGAAAGACAGGGAAAACTGCAGGGAAAGACAGGGAAAACTGCAGGAAAAGACAGGGAAAACTGCAGGAAAAGACAGGGAAAACTGCAGGGAAAGACAGGGAAAACTGCAGGGAAAGACAGGGAAAACTGCAGGGAAAGACAGGGAAAACTGCAGGAAAAGACAGGGAAAAGTGCAGGGAAAGACAGGGAAAACTGCAGGGAAAGACAGGGAAAACTGCAGGAAAAGACAGGGAAAACTGCAGGGAAAGACAGGGAAAACTGCAGGGAAAGACAGGGAAAACTGCAGGGAAAGACAGGGAAAACTGCAGGAAAAGACAGGGAAAACTGCAGGGAAAGACAGGGAAAACTGCAGGAAAAGACAGGGAAAACTGCAGGAAAATACAGGGAAAACTGCAGGGAAAGACAGGGAAAACTGCAGGGAAAGACAGGGAAAACTTCAGGAAAAGACAGGGAAAACTTCAGGAAAAGACAGGGAAAACTGCAGGAAAAGACAGGGAAAACTTCAGGAAAAGACAGGGAAAACTTCAGGAAAAGACAGGGAAAACTGCAGGGAAAGACAGGGAAAACTGCAGGAAAAGACAGGGAAAACTGCAGGGAAAGACAGGGAAAACTGCAGGAAAAGACAGGGAAAACTGCAGGGAAAGACAGGGAAAACTGCAGGGAAAGACAGGGAAAACTGCAGGAAAAGACAGGGAAAACTGCAGGGAAAGACAGGGAAAACTGCAGGCAAAGACAGGGAAAACTGCAGGAAAAGACAGGGAAAACTGCAGGAAAAGACAGGGAAAACTGCAGGAAGATTGCATGACTCACAGAGTAAAAGGCAAAGCAGATGAAAACGCTGTAGCAGGATTGTATGGCAGAGGTTCAGTTGGACTCCCGTTGGCAGCTCTTTTGTTGAAACCTGAAACATGAACAGCGACCAGACTACTTAGAAGAAGATGCCTCTGTCCCAGATGGCACCCTATTCCCTATGTTGTGCACTACTTTTGACCAGGGCCTGTAAGGGTTCTGGTTAAAAGTAGTGCACTATATAAGGAATAGGGTACCAATTGGAACAGAGAATATATATTTCACATAGCAAGAGACAAGCGGGACATGTGTTGTGTTATGAGTGGTCTCAGTGGGTGGTGGCTGATCACATGTTTTTAGTCTGACCTTGTCTATGTCTGTCACTTGACCCTAACACGCATCCCTTCTCTCTCTTCTCTCTCTCCCTGCACCAGAGGCACCTAACGCTGGGGACCTTGGTGCGCTAGGCCCAGCAGGCAGGCAGGCATCACATGGCAGCCTGTCTGAGGGTTGCTGCCTGAATGGAAGAAAGCATCTCTCTATGTTTCTCTCTCTCTCCCCGACCTCTCTCTATCCCTCTTTGGATGAAAGAAAGCAAAAGCTCAGCTCATTCGTTCATTTCATCACTCTCCCGCTCCTCTCTCCTCCAGTTCTTTTTCAAGAAAAAGGGGCTTCCCACTACTGATCCCAGGGGCATCTGTTCCGGCTCCAATGCTAATTCCATGTCGACATCGTTGTTGATGGGAAGTATTTTTTTTGTTGGGCGCTGTCAGAACATGCTTTCTGCAACTCTGTGGTACTTTTCTGTGGTTTCTTTTTCTTCTTTGTTTTCCCTCTTCGTCTGTGGCGTGAATACATTCAGAAATGAGTGCGAAACAAACAAAGCTCCCCTATACACCCCAAAATACGAAATCAAGGCAATATTATCCAGAGCACCCCCTCATATTGCACCGCATCCCACCTCTTACTCCATTCCCCCATCCCACCCCCTCCTCCACCCCCTCCTCCATCCCACCCCCTACTCCATCGC
>NC_092149.1:59782876-59897876 GCF_045791955.1 Oncorhynchus clarkii lewisi | reverse complement strand
TAATCTGCTGGATTCAATCGATGGAACCCAATATACTTGACAGATACGGAGGGGGAGCGAGCAGAGAATAGAACAAACAATGGGAGGAAAATGGTGTTCAGCCAAAGCTGGATTATGACAGGAACAAGTGCTCCACTGTTGCTCACATTAGTTGAGGGTGGGATATACTGTGCATGTAGCTACATGGCTGTTCGCTAGAAGAGTGTTGAGCTAAATATAATTGACCTCTCTCTCAATGTCTCTCTGTCTCTCTCTCTCAGCAGCCATGGACTTTATTCCTGTCTGAAATGGCACCTTATTCTCTGGTCAAAAGTAGTGCACTACATAGGGAATATGGTGCCATTTTGGACAAAGCCTTTATTCCCTGTTTCCACATAGAATAAACATAATTGAAACGGGGGGAAGATATCCCTCATCCTCATGCTAAGTAGAGAGAGAGAGAGAGAGGATCCAAGCTAATGTTCCTCATCCATCACATGGTTATTAAACGGCAATCGCTGCTTGCAAGAGGAGCCTCAATGTGTTTGCAGCCACTTACAAAACAAAGGGAAGTACACTGCCATCAAATATAATGGGTCGGAGCCACGTTGCCGTGTATTCACTGCAACTCTGCACAAAAGACACATTAGTGGTTATAATGGAGCTGAGAGGAGAGAGGAGAGGAGATGAGAGGAGAGGGGAGGAGAGGAGAGGAGGGGAGGAGAGGAGAGGAGAGGAGAGGAGAGGAGAGGAGAGGAGAGGAGAGGAGAGGAGAGGAGAGGAGAGGGGAGGAGAGGAGAGGAGAGGAGAGGAGAGGAGAGGAGAGGAGAGGAAAGGAGAGGAGGGGAGAGGAGAGGAGGGGAGGAGAGGAGAGGAGAGGAGAGGGGAGGGGAGGGGAGGAGAGGAGAGGAGAGGAGAGGAGAGGAGAGGAGAGGAGAGGAGAGGAGAGGAGAGGGTTTTTCTGCTTTGGAGTGCGAGACGAGAGTAACGCTCAGACAGCAGCTTGATCAACCTACCATCCTACCATCCCCATTTGTGAAAAGAGAGGAGGGGGAAATTAAAAACCCTAGCAGATGGAGGATAATGAATTAGCCTGACTGCTGTCAGTCTTGGCGGTTGATTTTGCAGTGCCCTCCAGGCTCCAGCCACAGACAGACAGAGACTACAGAGGGTTTGAAGAAAGAGATCCTCCATCCCTGATTGGATCGTCTCTCACCACCCCCCGTTCCTCCCCCCTGCCCCAAACCGCCCGGGATCCTGGGTATTTCTTCATCGTCATGGCCACAGGGACCCGGGATGACGGCGATAGCGACAGTGGTAATTATTTTTCGCTGGGCCCAATGGGAAGGGCACAAGTAATTAACGTGTGCCTGCTCGAGCTTGTAACTTCCTGTGCGAGGCCTCCTCCTGAGGGGAGAAGATTGAGGGGGGCTTAGATCCCCTCTGGAGAGATGAAACCTCCCGAACCTCATATCCAGTACATTGGCTTTGGATAAATACGTAGAAGCCCAAATACCAGTCCAGTCTAACACCTAATACCAGACTGTCTAACACCCCAACCGCACATGCACACGCTACCTACCTGTCTGTAATGAGCAAACTGCACTACAACAAAAATAACTTTTATAAACTGTCAATTCCCTGTTTTTCTTCCAGACAAGTAGACAGCCCCATCCATCATTCTCTTTGCATCGTTATTACTCCCCTGACATGTTTATATGTATGGCTGTGCTGTGCTGTATGCCTGTTACACTATGTGCCATCTGAGAGCGTTTTGCAGATTGTAAAAGCATGCTGTTGGAGTTATCAGTCAGCCCAAGTTTTGCTGCTGGTGTTTCCAGAGCATGCTCTCTCTTAGCAGCACCACTGAAAACCTGTTGGACAAAGAGAGTTTTCTTCAGGCAAGGTTTTCTCTCTTGAAATAAAAATAAACCTTTGGGCTGAATCAGGGTTACACAGAGTGTTTCTTCGTACTTTGAAACAAAAGTATAGACCTCACACACATGGTTATGGGCTTTAAAAACAAGAAACCTGTACCCTATCATATATAGAGTTGAAATGTATTCAATTATGAGTTTGCATCCCAATATTACACTTTATATACATCACAGAATACTTAAATTATAACAAAACTGTTTGACATAGAAACACCAGATTTTCTGCATTAAAAAAATTATCTTGTTTATTAATTATGAAATTATGAAAAATATCATTAACATTCCACCCATGAGGCCACCAAAGGGCGATTCGGTCCTTTTGACTGAAGGAAAGGGCTACTTGGTTCATATACAGTGCATCCACATTTTGTTATGTTACAGCCTTATTCTAAAATGGATTAAATATTTGTTTCCTTCATCAATCTACACACAATACCCCATAATGACAAAGTGAAAACAGATTTTTGGAAATGTTGGCAAAAAAAAGAAAGAAATATAATACCTTATTTACATAAATATTCAGACCCTTTGCTATGAAACTCAAACTCGAAAATTGAGCCCAGGAGCATCCTGGTACAAAACATTTTCTGCAGCATTGAAGGTCCCCAAGAACACAGTGACCTCCATCATTCTTAAATGGAAGAAGTCTTCCTAGAGCTGGCCAGCTGGCCAAAATGAGCAATTGGGGGAGAAGGGCCTTAGTCAGGGAGGTGACCAAGAACCCGATGGTCAGTGTGTCAGAGCTCCAGAGTTCCTCTATGGAGAACGGAGAACCTTCCAGAAGGACAACCATCTCTGCAGCACTCCCCCAATTAGGCCTTTATGGTAGAGTGGCCAGACGGAAGCCACTCCTCAGTAAAAGGCACATGACAGCCTGCTTGGAGTTTGCAAAAAGGCACCTAAAGGACTCCCAGACCATGAGAAACAAGATTCTCTGATCTGATGATACCAAAATTGAACTATTTGGCCTGAATGCCAAGTGTCACGTCGGGAGGAAACCTGGCACCATCCCTACGATGAAGCATGGTGGTGGCAAACCCATGCTGTGGGGATGTTTTTCAGTGGCAGGGACTGGGAGACTAGTCAGGATCAAGGGAAAGATGAACGGAGCAAAATATAGAGAGATCCTTTATGAAAACCTGCTCCAGAGCGCTCAGGACCTCAGACTGTGGCGAAGGTTCACCTTACAACAGGACAACGACCCTAAGAACACAACCAAGACAATGCAGGAGTGGCTTCGTGTCAAGTGTCACTGTGCAGCAGGTAGGACGGAGTCAGGCGCAGGACACAGGACTGAGTCAAAACGTACTTTACTCGAAAATACAACAAAACTAATTCCACGCAGGGAAACAATACTCCAGCTCACAGACAATGAGAACACGTAACAACAAATAAATATGCACAAAACCATGTGGGAACCAGAGGGTTAAATAGGGAAAAAATAATAATGTAATGGAAACCAGGTGTGTACAATAAAGACAAAACAAATGGACAATGAAACGTAGATCGGTGGCAACTAGAAAACCGGTGACGTCGACCGCCGAACGCCGCACGAACAAGGAGAGGCACCAACTTCGGCGGAAGTCATGACACTTCGGGACAAGTCTCTGAATGTCCTTGAGTGGTCCAGTCAGAGCCTGGACTTAAACCCGATCTAACATCTCTGAAGAGACCTGAAAATAGCTGTGCAGCGACGCTCCCCATCCAACCTGACAGAGTTTGAGAGGATCTGCAGAGAAGAATGGGAGCAACCCTCCAAACACAGATGTGCCAAGCTTGTAGCGTCATACCCAAGAAGACTCAAGGCTGTAATCACTGCCAAAGGTGCTTCAACAAAGTACTGAGTAAAGGGTCTGAATACTTACAGTATGTAAATGTGATATTTCCGTTATTATTTTATTTTTGGGGCAACATTTAAAAAAAAAACACTTTTTGCTTTGTCATTATGGGGTATTGGGTGTAGATTGATGAGGAAAGAAAAGTTTTTAATTCATTTTAGAATAAGGCTGTAAAACATAATAAAATGTGGGAAAAGGGTTCTGAATACTTTCCAAATGCACTGTATATATATATATATATATATATATATATATATATACACTGAGTATACAAAACATTAGGATCACTTTCCTCATATTGAGTCGCACCCCACCCCCCTTCTACCCTCAGGACAGCCTCAATTCGTTGGGGCACGGTGTCGAAAAAGGTCGGAAAACCCAGCAGTGTTGCAGTTCTTGACGCAAACCTGTGCGCCTGGCAACTACATACCCTGTTCAAAGGCACTTACATTTCTTGTCTTGCCCATTCACCCTCTGAATGGCAGAAGGTTAAAAATCCTTCTTTAACCTGTCTCCTCCCCTTCCTCTACACTGATTGAAGTGGATTTAACATGTAACATCGGTAAGGGATCATAGGTTTCACCTGGTCAGTCATGTCATGGAAAAAGCAGTTGTTCTTAATGTTTTGTATACTCAGTGTAAATATATAATATAATGTAATCTAACAAAAGTTATTTACAGTAAGTTAATGAAATAAGGGTGGTAAGGACGGATGTTTTGTTCAATCAATCAATCAATCAATCAATCACATTTATTTATAAAGCCCTTCTTACATCAGCTGATGTCACAAAGTGCTGTACAGAAACCCAAGAGTTGGAAACCAGGCTTTGGATTCAGTGTGGTTATCATAGGGGTGGCTATAGCCTACTGTTGTCACATTACCAAAATGTTGATTCCGACAACGATTCCAAATCAATACCACAGCAAAAAAGAAGCCATATTAGCCAAACTCACAGAATAACACTTGATCAAGACAGATCATTTAAATTCAGTATCTTATTTTTGAATGTATGCATTCAAAATGAATCAATTATACAATCATACAATTTAATTGGACATAGTTTTGACCTATCTAACTACATACAGTAACAACATAATGGTAATACTTTATTTGAATAGTCCATCTCTATAGATAAACTGGGGAAATCACGATGTAGCCTAGGTCTTTTCACAATCATTCAAAATGAGTGTGTGCATGCATTGGCTTATTGAGCTTGTTTTGGCAGGTTTCATGGGGCTACAGATTAAAAACAATCTGTTTCCCTTCCATTTGGGACTTATTTTATTGTACTGATCAACATTTTCATAGAAGAAGCAATCTCTTCTTTAATAAAAGTGTGAGCTGTCTCTTTAAAATCCATGACATCATTCAGACAGACAGACAGACAGAGAGAGAGAGAGAGAGAGAGAGAGAGAGAGAGAGAGAGAGAGAGAGAGAGAGAGAGAGAGAGAGAGAGAGAGAGAGAGAGAGAGAGAGAGAGAGAGAGAGAGAGAGAGAGAGAGAGACAGTTCAAGGCTAGAGCAAAGATCATGACCGGGAGAGGTCATGGGAGAGGAAGAGGAAGTGAGAGGAAGTGAATAAATAAGGTTTTTGGTTGCAATCGGCTTTGAAATGTTACTGGATTTTGTTTCTACAGTGTCTCAAGGTGGACAAATAATAATATTGCCCCTTCTTTGTTGTTTTTCAAGCGAATGTCTTATTAATGGAGTCAGCAAGTAGCAAACCGAACCTAGCGTGCAGACGGCTTTAGTGGAACAGTTATGGAGCAGGCACAGTGCCCTCACGCTATAACGACACATCGGCTGTGCTGATAGGCAGACTTGATCCTCTCTCAATCAGTAAACGATGTGAGAGACATTTGACAGAAGTACCGAAAGTAACAAAAATACTAGAACCAAAACATTTTTAATATTCTTGCATTGAAAAAGTACTGGAGTTTCGGGAAAACCGTGCTACACTATTATAGCCATAGTGAAAGGCAAACGTATCATCTCATATTCTGTGTCAGTATTCAGTTTACAGTGTCCTACTATATAATGTACCTACTCTGTGAACTCAACCTTTTCTGATTATCGTGGCAGCTTAGATGCCTCGGTACATGGTCCTTTTATGAGCCCTTTTGTCCCAATATTTTACTGCAAACAGTTCTTTCTTTGACACAACAATTATGTGGATGGGATTTTCATTGGTGCGTCTCAAATTGCCCGACTGTGTCTTGGTATTACGGCTATATTGATCTGAGATCTTTGGTGCATGCTGCTCAACCCAGATACATTACCGGGCATCATTGCTTCATTATCATTGCCACTGTATCGTCAGCCATTACAGATGCATCAGTCCTGAAGGAGTTCAGTGCCACAGTGCTATAGCAGGCTGGGTGGGATGAGTTAGTCATGCTGTCATGTGCGTGGGTGCCTGTTTCTATGCAATCACACTCCACTTTTAGATGTTACATGATCATGACTTCGGCATAGCGATGCAAATCTTCCCGTAAAAAAATGGAGAATGAGATCATCTCTCTCACCAAGGATGTCACGCCCTGACCTTAGAGAGCCTTTTTATGTCTCTATTTGGGTTGGTCAGGGTGTGATTTGGGTGGGCATTCTATGTGCTTTATTTCTATGTTTTGTGGCCCAGAGATGATCCATGGCACGAAGCCTCCAGTGATGATCCATGGCACGAAGCCTCCAGTGATGAGTCATGGCACGAAGCCTCCAATGACTGCCTCCAGTCCGGAGCATCCAGCGACGGTCTCCAGTCCAGAGCCTCCAGCGAGGATCCCCAGTCCGGGGCCGGCAGCGTGGGTCCCCAATCCGGGGCCGGCAGCGAGGGTCCCCAGTCCTAAGTGGGTTGAACCAGAGGTGGAGCGGGGTCTATGTCCCGCACCAGAGCCGCCACCATGGATAGACGCCCACCCGGACCCTCCGGAATCCGCACCTTTGGGGGGGGGGGGGGGGGTTGTTTTTTGTTAGATCTGCGTAGCCTACGGAACGTGGCCTACGGTTGTTCTTTTGTTGTTTTGTTTGGTATTCGGATTTAATAAAAAATCATGAACACGTACCACGCTGCACCTTGGTGCACTTCTTCCAACGAGCGTTACAAAGGAGATCATCCGTCTCACCAACGAGTACTAGCAACATGAAGGATTGTATGGATCTGCTTCATGTTGATGATGTCAGAAGATTGGGACACTTTCAAACAGTCACATTAGCTCATATTATTCCGCAAGGACTCAATCACACAGAATGGCTTAATATTTCCTAGTTCTACTCACAACTTGTTCGAAGATGGCTGGGGGACTATTTGATCGAATGTTTATAACAAGTGACTGAACTGAAAAGGGAAAAAAGAAGTGTGTGAACCTAAAAGCCCAATATCCGTCCAAATACCAAAACATTCTGCTCCTCTATATCACTTCTGTCATAAACTGGTGCCTTTTGATATTTTCTGTTTCCTGAATTCTGAAAACCAGTAAACCTACCCTTACCATACACGTCCACCCACACATTCAAACCCCCCCCCCCCAAGCACGCACGCACGCACGCACGCACACACACACACACACACACACACACACACACACACACACACACACACACACACACACACACACACACACACACTCCCCCACGCACGTACACGCACACACACACACACACACACACACACACACACACACACACACACACACACACACACACACACACTCCCCCACGCACGTACACGCACGCACACACACACACACTCACACAATAATGAGTAGCTCAGCTTGAATCACAACAGCTACCAAAGGCCTTTGAACCTCTCTGGGCTGTAATCTGGAAGAAAAACTCCCAAACTACATTCCGCCTACTCACCTCCTGTCTCAGTACACTGCCTGCTCCCCTCACTCCTCCCCCTATCTCTCCCTCTTCTCCCTCCTTTCTCCCTTCCTCTCCCTCTCAACGCAATTCCACCCTCCCTCCTGCCCTCCCTCCTCCCACCTACCACACCAGTCACTTCCCTCTCTTTGTACTGTACTGTTGATGGAGAAATACTCTCAGAGTAGCTCCACTAGCTCCCGGGAACTGGAAGTTGTGAAACCCTCCCGATTGGCCTCTCACAGTGAGAGATAAACAGACGGTGAGCTAAGAGTTGTTTGAAGCCTGCTGGGAGAGTGGGTGGGAAGGGAGGGAGGAGAGAGGGTGGAAGGCAGGAGTGGTGGGAGTGAGGAATGGAAGGAGAGAAGGAGCAGCACCACAGCTGCTCAGCTGGGCCACGGTGTAGGGGTTTGGCGGTAGTTGGATGTGGTGACTTGTGCGGGGGGTGGGTTAAGTATGTCCTGAGGTCTGACCGTCAGAGCCTCATTCACTCAGATGTAGGGGTTTATCGGCCCTAATTAGCGAGTGCCTACCTTTGTCACGCTTTCGATCCCAGCCTCAGATGAGTTTGTCTTCCACTCAGACACACACACACACATTACTCAGACACACACATATTACCAGCCCCAGACATGGTGGCGGGAGCAGGGCTCGCTCTGGAAATGCTCTCAACCACTCTTCATTTCTATTCAGCAGCAATACCTCAGCTCAGGAACCAACCTAACCCCCCTCACTCGCACCCCACCTGCCCTGCTGACCCCCCTCACCCTCTCCTCACCCGCCTCCGGCTGCATGATCCCCTCTGATATCTCCAGCAGTGTGGCAGAGGTTGAAAACACGGCAATCTAGCTATAAATCGCACCGGGGGCCAGCCTTGTCTGGCAGAGGCAAAAAATATGTCGCAAATTGCATTATGATGATGAACATTTTCCTCCAGTAATTCTAATACCATTAGGTCAGACAGCTCCATCAAATTCAATCAGCACTCCGCCGTGCCATGCATCGTCCAACAAGGCAGGCTGCCCCGAGCTGTAGGAGTTACTGACTGCTACCAGAACACAGTCAGACAGTCAGTCAATCAGTCATCTGGGCTTCATTCACTACAGAGTAAAGATGTGATACAGTTCAGACTTCTGTTGGTTCAAGAGTCTTATGTAGCTGTTATAAATTGTCCTGATTTACATGACGTGAAACTGGAAGCATCGTACAGAGTCATATCTGCTCAACAGTTCGACATGGCTGCAGCCAATCAGAACCTGCAGGGACTTCCCTTATCAATGTTTGTCCACAGCTGTTTTCTGTGATTTTAATGAAAGCTACAGCCGCAGGTAGTTTTGATCATTTTTTAAAAATCTGCTGCATGGAGGAGGTACTACTCACACAATTTCTTGAGAGCTCAGAATTATCTCTCTGGCTATACTCTGCATACTCTATCTGTAACGATCGTTGTTGGAAGGATGGTCGGACCAAGATGCAGCGTGGGGTAGGTTAATCATTTTTATTTATGATAACCAGCACAAAACAAGAAAGAGTAACAAACGAAACGTACAGGTTTGTAGGGCTTAAAAGCAACAATACAAAATCAAGATCCCACACACAACAGGCTGGAAAAGGCTGCCTAAATATGATCTCCAATCAGAGACAACGATAGACAGCGGCCTCTGATTGGGAACCATACCAAGCCAACATAGAAATAAAAAAACTAGAGTACCCACCCTAGTCACACCCCAACCTAACCAATGGAGAATGAAAGGCTCTCTATGGTCAGGGCGTGACAATATCGCTGTTTCAATTATGGTTCGTATATTGGCAGATTTCACCAGTATAGAAAAACATTACATTTAATCGAGACACTCAGGTTAATGGTTGCAGTCAGTTTGTAGTGGTCACAAGCCATTTAGATGTTGTTCAACTGCAACAGTCAACACATAATTTCTTGTCATGAGACACAAAATCAATCAGAGTGCATCAACATCAGTGTACAGAAAACACAACTGACTTACATTGGGAGAGCCTTCATTTGATGATTTAATGCAGATGTGGAGATAAAGAGGTAGCATCCTCTCATCCATCTAATGTGATGACTCAGTCGGACCAGTTTCTTCTCCTAGTGTGGACGTGTTTGTCTCTACTGTGAAAGCCTGGAAGAGAGAGAGTTAGCATCGACCTATATCTGCTCTGGAGGGATTGAGTGGTGACTTGATGGAGATGGTTTCTGCGTCCCAAACGGCACCCTATTCCCTATATACAGTGCCTTGCGAAAGTATTCGGCCCCCTTGAACTTTGCGACCTTTTGCCACATTTCAGGCTTCAAACATAGAGATATAAAACTGTATTTTTTTGTGAAGAATCAACAACAAGTGGGACACAATCATGAAGTGGAACGACATTTATTGGATATTTCAAACTTTTTTAACAAATCAAAAACTGAAAAATTGGGCGTGCAAAATTATTCAGCCCCTTTACTTTCAGTGCAGCAAACTCTCTCCAGAAGTTCAGTGAGGATCTCTGAATGATCCAATGTTGACCTAAATGACTAATGATGATAAATACAATCCACCTGTGTGTAATCAAGTCTCCGTATAAATGCACCTGCACTGTGATAGTCTCAGAGGTCCGTTAAAAGCGCAGAGAGCATCATGAAGAACAAGGAACACACCAGGCAGGTCAGAGATACTGTTGTGAAGATGTTTAAAGCCGGATTTGGATACAAAAAGATTTCCCAAGCTTTAAACATCCCAAGGAGCACTGTGCAAGCGATAATATTGAAATGGAAGGAGTATCAGACCACTGCAAATCTACCAAGACCTGGCCGTCCCTCTAAACTTTCAGCTCATACAAGGAGAAGACTGATCAGAGATGCAGCCAAGAGGCCCATGATCACTCTGGATGAACTGCAGAGATCTACAGCTGAGGTGGGAGACTCTGTCCATAGGACAACAATCAGTCGTATATTGCACAAATCTGGCCTTTATGGAAGAGTGGCAAGAAGAAAGCCATTTCTTAAAGATATCCATAAAAAGTGTTGTTTAAAGATTGCCACAAGCCACCTGGGAGACACACCAAACATGTGGAAGAAGGTGCTCTGGTCAGATGAAACCAAAATTTAACTTTTTGGCAACAATGCAAAACGTTATGTTTGGCGTAAAAGCAACACAGCTGAACACACCATCCCCACTGGGCCTGCTTTTCTTCAGCAGGGACAGGGAAGATGGTTAAAATTGATGGGAAGATGGATGGAGCCAAATACAGGACCATTCTGGAAGAAAACCTGATGGAGTCTGCAAAAGACCTGAGACTGGGACGGAGATTTGTCTTCCAACAAGACAATAATCCAAAACATAAAGCAAAATCTACAATGGAATGGTTCAAAAATAAACATATCCAGGTGTTAGAATGGCCAAGTCAAAGTCCAGACCTGAATCCAATCGAGAATCTGTGGAAAGAACTGAAAACTGCTGTTCACAAATGCTCTCCATCCAACCTCACTGAGCTCGAGCTGTTTTGCAAGGAGGAATGGGAAAAAATGTCAGTCTCTCGATGTGCAAAACTGATAGAGACATACCCCAAGCGACTTACAGCTGTAATCGCAGCAAAAGGTGGCTTAACTTAAGGGGGCTGAATAATTTTGCACGCCCAATTTTTCAGTTTTTGATTTGTTAAAAAAGTTTGAAATATCCAATAAATGTCGTTCCACTTCATGATTGTGTCCCACTTGTTGTTGATTCTTCACAAAAAAAATACAGTTTTATATCTTTATGTTTGAAGCCTGAAATGTGGCAAAAGGTCGCAAAGTTCAAGGGGGCCGAATACTTTCGCAAGGCACTGTAGTGCACTACTTTTGACCAGGGCCCATAGGGTTCTTGTCAAATGTAGAGCGCTACAGGGAATAGGGTGCCATTTGGGACACATCCAGTATCACAGTGAATGAAGGCTGTCGTGTTGCTGGGAGGTAATAGAATGAGGAGTGTTATCACTGGACAGGTGAAAGGTCTGTATCCACGGGCTGTTTACCTGGCTGTCTGATATACCAGCTAAATCACTGCCTACATCCAAAATGCCACCATATTCCCCATAAGGCTCTGTAAAAAGTAGTGTGCTATGCAGGGAATTGGGTGGCATTTGGGACATTCCCACTGTTTAACTGGCTGTCTGCTATACCAGCTGACTCTGAAAACATTCTAGAAAAAAGAGAGTTATTCTATTACAGTGGATGTAGCAGCCATTACATGTTATTATCACAGATGGAGGGTGCTGTATTTGTGCTGTATTGTATGATTGCTGAACACACTTTACATAATAGTATATATTTACTACCGGAGATCGTTAGAATTCGAGATATGATTGGGGAAAAACAATCACATTTATCTGTAAATGTTCTTTTGAATTGAATGTGTATTGGGGGAGGTTTGCTGTAGGCAGTTGCTACAGTGTCACAAACAGATTTCTAGCAATTACAAGCTCATTTGTTTCAAAAGCTCTTATATTTTACTGAAGACTAGTCGCTACTTACATGTAGAGTATATCAGTACAGCTTACAGATCATTAAAATGATGCTGCAGTCATCATCAACATTCACTCCATTAATAAGAACATACACATTACGAGAAATGTTAACTTAAATGGCTGTTCCTCAAGAAACAACCAACAGATTTTGATTACATAGTTACAGCCAATATAATGCAGTGGCAGTTTGATATGACCAGGCAGTGGAAACGTTTGTTAGTGTACTGAACAGTGGTGCTTTGTCGTGGTTTCTAGTCAGGCTGTGTCCCCTGAATGCCTCAATTGATTAGACCAGTGTGGAGAACCAGGAACCTACAGAGAGCTCAGAGGAGTCCCAGCGGAAGTCCAAGCTGTGCTGCCTCTGCCTCTGCCTGTGATCAACTGGGGGGCTGGGAAATCTGGAAGGATGGGTGGATGGGGCTTCCTTCCAGGCGGAAGAAACCGAAATGAAGAAGAGAAAACATTAAGAGAAAAAAACCCATCAGTAAGGTCTTTAATTCTGCTTGGACCAAGGGTGTATGGAGACGTTTTTTCTTAGATTTCCAGTTTTCCCTGGTTCTTCGGACTGGGGCTGATAAACAATGTTGGGATGGGATTACCTGCCGAGTGCATAGTGTCATCCCAGCCAGGCTATAGATAGAAAGTCTGCTTCATTCTACAGCTAGAGGTCTCCTGATATAATATCTTGTCTTTATATGTTGTTGTTGTTTAGTAAAGTATTTCTGCCAGCTAGGGTTATTTTACTTTAAGTGCTGCCTGTCTTCCCAGTAGCCTACTTGGTGTGTGAACTGCTGACTGCTCAAAACTTGCAGTTGATTGTTGACACATCAACCAGGATGAAAGGGCAGGTGAATTTGTGACGTGTTTTGGTAATCAGTGGCTGTATTGGTGGTTTCTCCTCTGCCAGGCAATCAGCAATTACTACAGGGAGGTGTGCTCTTCACCTCTGCTAGGAAATGAGCAATTAGTCTTAATACTTTAGTTTCCCCTGGTTTCTAAACGGCATCTGAAAGTGGAAGTCGTGTCAGTGGCCGTCTTGTCGGCAAAACTAAGACGGTCGCCAAAACAAAGACGGTTCTGCAGAGTTGTTCTGTGGAGTTCTTCGAGGAAGTCTCCACAACACTCTCTCACTTGAGTATCTTAACTAGTTATTTTCGGATCTCATTTAGCTCTTATGTAGCTTTGGCAGCTAGGTGTGTGTTTTCTATACCTGTTCGCTCCTCGCTTTGTAGATGCTCCCAACCCATTGGCTGCAATCCTTCTAAATTAGTGTTCCCCATGCGCACAACCCATGTGGATTTCCAGGTCTCTGGTAGCGTTTGGAAATGCTGATCTGCGGTCAGGAACACAGAGTTCATCTCAGCCTATGCTACCCTTTAGTTCCTTTACTTTTTGGCCCTGACGGAGACATGGCTCACCCACCCCAGAGAACACTGCTACTCCAGCTGCTCACTCTTCCTTTGACAACGTTTTCTCTCATAGTCCGAGAGCATCTGGTCGTCGCGGTGGTGGCACATGGCTACTAATTTCTCCTAAATGGAGATTTTCTATTTTCTCCCTCTCCTACCTGTCCATCTCCTCATATGAATTCCATGCTTTCACATTGTTGTCATCTCCAGGTGCCTCTGGAGAGTTCCTCAATGAGCTTGACACCTTGGTAAGCTCATTTCCTGACAATGGTTCACCGGTCTTTGTACTTGGCGACTTCAACCTCCCGACGTCTGCCTTCTAATAATTTATTTCCAACTCTCGCTTTCCCCTCCTTGTCTCTTTGACCTCACCCTTTCTCAATCCCCTCCAACTCACAAGGCAGAAATATGCTTGACCTCATCTTTACTAGAAGCTTTTCTTCTACTAATATCACTTCAACCCCCCTCCAGGTCTCTGATCACAACAGACTTCAAAATGGCCCGAGTTGCTCCCCTCCTCAGGAAACCAACATTTGACACATCTACCATCAAAAACTATAGACCTGTATCCCTTCTTTTCTTTCCAAAACACCTGAACATGCAGTCTCTGACCAACTCTCTCTTTATCTCTCTCAGAACAATCTTCTTGACCCTAACTAGTCAGACTTCATGACTGGTCACTCAACCGAGACTGCTCTTCGCTTTGTCACCGGAGGCTCTCCGCGCTGCCAAAACTGACTCTCTCTCCTCTGTTCTCATCCTCCTAGAGGTATCCATTGCCTTAGACATCGAGAACCATCAGATCCTCAGCCTTCAGGGCTGGCTGACTCTGCACACTTTTGGAATGCATCCTACCTTGCAGTCCGCTCCTACCAGGTGACTTGGAGAGGATCTGTGTCTGCACCACGTACTCTACGGGTGTCCCCCAGGTCTCGGTTCTTGGTCCTCTTCTCTCTATACACCAAGTTACTTGGCTCTGTAAAATCCTCACAAGGTTTTTCCTATCATTGCTATGTGGATGACACTCAACTACTTTTCTCCTTCCCCTATTCTGCCACCCAGGTGGCGACACATCTCTGCATTCCTGACAGATATCTCAGCTTGGATGTTGGCCCATCACCTCAAGCTCAACCTCGACAAGAGGGAGCTGCTCTTCCTCCCGGGGAAGGCCTGCCTGCTCAAAGACCTTTCCATCATAGTTGACAACTCCGAAGTGTCACCCTCCCAGAGTGCAAAGAACCTTGGCGTCATTCTTCGCAAACATTAAAGCAGTCTCTCACTCCTGCAGGTTCATGCTCTGCAACATCCATAGAGTATAACTCTACCTCACACAGGAAGCGGCAAAGGTCCCAATCAAGACATTTGTCATCTCCAGTCTGGACTACTGCAACTTGCTGTTGTCTGGGCTCCCCGCTTGTTTAATCAACCCCTGCAACTTATCCAGAATGCTGCAACCCCCCTGGTTTTAAATCTTTCCAAGTTCTCCCATGTCATCATGCTCCACCGCAAACTCCACTGGCTTCCAGTCGAAGCTCGCATCCACTACAAGACCATGGTACTTACCTATGGAGCAGCAAGAGTATCTGGCCCTCCCTACCTCCAGGCTACGCTCAAACCCTACACCCCAACCTGAGCACTCCGTTCTGACACCTCTGGTCTCTTGGCCATCCCATCTCTACGGGAGGGCAACTCTTGCTCAACCCAGTCCAAGCTCTTCTCTGTCCTGGCAACCCAATGGTGGAACCAGCTTCCCCCATTTTCTGAGAGTTTCTTAAATAATACCCCTCCTCACCTCAACCCCCCCCCCCCCCCCCTCAAAAAAACTCCATCTTCCATAGACTCCCATTGCTCCATTTAAAGGGATATCAACCAGATTCCTTTTCCTATCGCTTCCTCAAGGTGTCAACAGTCTTCAGACATAGTTTCAGGCTTTAATTTTGAAAAATGAGCCAGAAAGATAACATCGCGTCAAGTGGTCACATGAGTTTTGCTCAAGCAACAGAGATTGGACAGCAATTGTTTTTCCCTCTCCTACTGTGAAAGACATTTGCGGTTGATATATTATAGATTATATATTTTAAAAATAACCTGAGAATTGATTATAAAAAACCTTTGACATGTTTCTGTGGACATTATGGAAACCATTTGGAATTTGTCTGCGTTGTCGTGACCGCTCTTTCCTGTGGATTTCTGAACATAACGCGCCAAACAAACGGAGGTATTTTGGATATAAAAATAATCTTTATGGAACAAAAGGAACATTCGTTGTGTTACTGGGAGTCTCGTGAGTGAAAACATCCAAAGATCTTCAAAGGTAAACAATTAATTTGATTGCTTTTCTGATTTTCGTGACTGAGCTACTTGATGCTAAGTGTACTTAATGTTTTCGCTGTAAAGCATCTGACATGACAGATGGATTAACAAAAGGCTAAACTGTGTTTTCCTATATTGCACTTGTGATTTCATGAATATAAATATTTTTAGTAATATTCATTGAATGTAGCGCTATGCTATTCAGCGGTTGTTGATGACAATTATCCCGGGATTGCAGCCATAACAAGTTCAAATTAATGCACTGACTGGAAGTCGCTCTGGATAAGAGTATCTCCTAAATTACTAAAATGTAAAAAATATGTAAAATTATACTCAGGGGTAGTCTGGGAAATCTTTCCCTGGGGGAAGCTGGGACGCTGCGTTTCTCACCAAAATAACAGAAGGGCCTCTCCGGTGAAAGATCAACCACAGGGTAGAGAAAGAGTTGGGGGGGGGGGGGGGGGGGGGGGGATACAGACAGACTGATGAGGAGAGAAAAAAGAAGCAGTAAAGACACAGACGGAGAGACTGCAACTGAACACCTCACCAAACTACTCTCGGCAACTTTGATAAGTCACACCAACAGGTACAAGTGCTAAAAACAACTTCCACATTGGAACTAGAGACGAAGACAAAGAGAACAGATAGAGTCAGGAACCATGGAGAATGCTGGGATGGATGCCTGGAGGACTGGGGGACGGTTGTGCTCTTGGCCTGCAGCTTTTGGAGCCTGGACCTGGACCCCTGCTGAGATGTGTGGTCTGGGGCTGCCTGGCTGGCGCACATCCCGCCCCCTGTCACCCCCCCACCCCCATCCCCTCATCTTCCCTCCACCCACTCATCCTCTACTCCTCTCCTCATTTCTTTCTTTCCTCATCCACCTCTCTTCCTCCAGCAGTCCTGCAGAGAGAGGCAGAGGATGAAGGGAGGGAGGGATGAAGGAGAGGAGGTTCTAGTGAATAATTTATCCCACTCTAGTGCCCTGCTGGCCTCCTTGGTGAAGCCAGGCAGAAAGAGAACAACACAGCGGTACTGTACTGTTACTGTAACTGTGTGGAGCTAGCGCCACTGCCAGACAGGCCCATGCACCACAGGGCCAAGAGAGAAGGTTAAATAAATTTTGCCCTGTAAAATGATTTTGGGGGGACCAGTTTAAATATAGGTCAGATAAATGAACACACACACACACACACACACACACACACACACACACACACACACACACACACACACACACACACACACACACACACACACACACACACACACACACACACACACACACACACACCTTGCCTCCACGCTGTTCTCTCCCACCGCTGCAGTGAGGAATCAAGGTCAGCCATGGCTCCTGCAGAATGATGAAAAGCCCCTACCTGCCTGCCCACCTCTCCCTCTCCACCCCCTCTCCTCCTCTCTACCTCCCCACCTCTCCCTCTCCTCCTCTCTACCTCTCCATGGACTGGAGTCAGTAGCCAGAGCTGGTATCCACATCATCCTACCAGAGCAACGGGTCCTCCTCTTAGATACGTAATCTCTGTCAACCTCATAATTAAAGCAAACTCATTTTTATGATGAATTTTATTTTGGGACGATCCAGTCAGAATATGGAGGATCATAGTATTGAGTATATTTATAGGTGTAAGAATTTGGAGAGAAAGCTTGAACTAATATACACCACCGTTCAAAAGTTTGGGGTCACTTAGAAATGTCCTTGTTTTTGAAAGAAAAGCATATTTTTTGTCCATTAAAATAACATCAAATTGAACAGAAATACAGTGTAGACAAGCTCTAACCAGAATAGAAAGAGGAGTGTGAGGCACCGGTGCACAACTGAGCAAGAAGACAAGTACATTAGAGTGTCTAGTTTGAGAAACAGATGCCTCACAAGTCCTTAACTGGCAGCTTCATTAAATAGTACCCCCAAAACAAAAGTCTCAACGTCAACAGTGAAGATGCGACTCCGGGATGCTGGCCTTCTAGGCATATGTGTAAGTTCAGTGGGTTCACTTAGCTAAATGGGTAGAACTTGGCATCAGACATGCTGTCTGGGCCCAGTAGCAGTCATAATGAGGACACCGTCCTTACCTCAGGGGAAGTATGTCTGTCTGGCTGTCTATCTCTCTGCCTGGTGCAGCATGCTACGTCGCTGCTCTCCATGGCCCAGAGACGATGTTTCTAGCCGGGCAACAGCGAGGCTGGGTCTAGTTGGCTCTCAGCCTGGTTGTCTCTGGTCATCTCAACAGAGCTCTAAATCACCCCAGTAGGCCATTATCAGAATTCATTTTCAGCAGGGGGTGGGGTTCATGGGTGGGGACAGGGGGCGGGGGGGCTGTGCATACAGTAATATAATAAAGCATTTTCCCTGTCGCCGTGCCAACGGTAACCAAGGTTGCAGCCACATGTCATATTGTACACGTGACTACTGGGTTCTATGCAGTCACCGACATGACAAATGAAAGGGACCATCTGCAAACAGGAGGGTTATTTGGGGGGGGTGAGCTTTGTCCTGGTAGTAAACTATAACAGTAAACTATAGTAAACTATAACATTAATAGTACATATTTAGTAGTACATATTTACTCACTGTTCAATGTAATGATTTTCATCCGTTTCAGAAAAGGTCATGGAAAGACTGAATAGCCAAACAGTTACATAGCATTTCAAGAGGTGCAAAAAACAGGGGTTGGAACCAGTTCAGGGAACAGAACTCAAAACCGGAAAATAACTAACATTTTCAAGGAACAGAAACCGGAACAAAAGTGATCCATACTGTTACCGGAACAGAACCTCTTTTTTAAAAAGCATGGAAACCAGTTAATAACCATATTTTACCCTCCAGGCATTTTTTTCTAGTCCCACAATCAATGCAACAAAGCCCCTATTTAAAGCCCTCACTCTGTCACTCAGAAACATATTCCCGTGTCTGCCTGCAAGCTGAAAATCTTTGCAAGAGTGTGTGTGTATTTAGGCTACCTGGCCCTCCCCCTCTGGACGACAGGCTACTGTACTGACCTTAGAAGTGTGAGAAGATAGGGAGAGAGATTTTCTATTAGCTAGAGAAGAATGGATTCACTTTTTCAATGCTAGTTAAGGATACTATAGTTCTAGTTATCATGTTTCCCGATGCATTTATTAAATACAAAAAGGAAAGACGTGTTTTTAATTCTGGTGCCACTCAAGCTTGTAATCTAGCTAGCTCAAGCTTGTTAGCTAGCTAGCTCAAAGGACATTCAAAGTTCCTTCATAGAAGCCGCTCCTCCTAGGTATAATTCTGTGGACCAATTTCAGATAATGCATGTCATAACAAGATGCCTAGCGCTTCAAGCTTGCTCCTTAAATCTATCTCACTATCTCCCCACACGTAAAATGTTGTCACATCTTGCGCCATAGGCTACACTTGTCTATCCATCACGCATGTAAGCAACTAGCTTGCCTGCTCTGTCCGCACTGTTTGGTGAAGTCATTTATTGAGCTAAATGTAAAAAAGGAACAGAAAGGAACGATATAAACCAGTACTTTTTTGGGATTCGAAACTGGTTCAGAACTTTATTTTGCTGGTCGAAACAGTGGAATGGAACGAAAAGAATAGTGGTTCTGTTCAGAACTAAACAATTGGAAAGTAATTGAGGTTCCAACCAGGGGTTGTGATAATGTTTAAAGCTGCAATGTGTATCTTTTTGGGCGACCCGACCAAATTCACATAGAAATGTGAACAGTTGGCCCTGTCCGGGGGTGTCATCGGATGGGGCCATAGTGTCTCCTGACCCCTCCTGTCTCAGCCTCCAGTATTTATGCTGCAGTAGTTTATTTGTCGGGGGGCTAGAGTAAGTTTGTTATATCTGGAGTACTTCTCCTGTCCTATCCGGTGTCCTGTGTGAATTTAAGTATGCTCTCTCTAATTCTCTCTTTCTCTCTTTCTTTCTCTCTCTCGGAGGACCTGAGCCCCAGGACCATGCCTCAGGACTACCTGACTTTATGACTCCTTGCTGTCCCCAGTCCACCTGGCCGTGCTACTGCTCCAGTTTCAACTGTTCTGCCTGTGATTATTATTATTTGACCATGCTGGTCATTTATGAACATTTGAACATCTTGGCCATGTTCTGTTATAATCTCCACCCGGCACAGCCAGAAGAGGACTGGCCACCCCACATAGCCCTGTTCCTATCTAGGTTTCTTCCTAGGTTTTGGCCTTTCTAGGGAGTTTTTCCTAGCCACCATGCCTCTACACCTGCATTGCTTGCTGTTTGGGGTTTTAGGCTGGGTTTCTGCACAGCACTTTGAGATATCAGCTGATGTACGAAGGGCTATATAAGTACATTTGATTTGATTTGATATACAGTACCAGTCAACGTTTGGACACACCTACCAAGTCAAGTTTTTTTAATGTATTTTTTTATATTTCCTACATTGTAGAATATTAGTGAAGACATCAAAACTATCAAATAACACATATGGAATCACCAAAAAAGTGTTATTTTTTAGATTTTAGATTCTTCAAAGTAGCCACCCTTTCCCTTGATGACAGCCTTGCACACTCTTGGCATTCTCTCAACCAGCTTCATGAGGAATGCTTTTCCAATAGTCTTGAAGTTCCCACAAATGCTTAGCACTTGTTGGCTGCTTTTCCTTCACTCTGCGGTCCAACTCATACCAATCCATCTCAATTGGGTTGAGGTCAGGTGATTGTCGTGGCCAGGTCATCTGATGCAGCACTCCATCACTCTCCTTCTTGGTCAAATAGCTCTTACACAGCCTGGAGGTGTGCTTTGGGTCATTGTCAACAAAGCGTAAACCAGAAGGAGTGCGTATCGCTTCAGAATGCTGTTGTAGCCATGCTGGTTAAGTGTGCCTTGAATTGTAAATAAATCACAGACAGTGTCACCAACAAAGCACCCCCACACCATTACACCTCCTCCTCCATGCTTCACGGTGGGAACCACACATGCGGAGATCATCCGTTCACCTACTCTGCGTCTCACAAAGACATGGCGGTTGGAACTAAAAATCAAAAATGTGGATAACAGACCAAAGGACAGATTTCCACTGGTCTAATGTCCATTGCTCGTGTTTCTTGGCCCAAGGAAATCTCTTCTTCTTATTGGTGTCCTTTAGTAGTGGTTTCTTTGCAGCAATTCGACCATGAAAGCCTTATTCACGCAGTCTCCTCTGAACAGTTGATGGTTGTGATTTGTCTGTTACTTGAACTCTGTGAAGCATTTATTTGGACAGCAATTTCTGAGGCTGGTAACTCTAATGAACTTATCCTCTGCAGCAGAGCTAACTCCTTTCCTTTGGTGGTCCTCATGAGAGCCAGTTTCATCATAGCGCTTGATGGTTTTTGCGACTGCACTTGAAGTAACTTCAAAAGTTCTAGAAATGTTCCGTATTGACTGACCTTCATGTCTTAAAGTAATGGTGGACTGTCATTTCCCCTTGCTTATTTGATGTTCTTGTCATAATATGGACTATATATTTTAAAAAATGGGGTTATCTTCTGTAATACTTCTGATTGGCTCAAACACAATTAGAATCAAAGAAATTCCACAAATCAACTTTTATCAAGGCACACCTGTTAATTGAAATGCATATTCCAGGTGACTACCTCATGAATCTGGTTGAGAGAATGAGAGAGTGTTCAAAGCTGTCATCATGGCAAAGGGTGGCTACTTTGAAGAATGTCAAACATAAAATCTATTTTTTTTACTACATGATTCCATATTTGTTTTTTCATATGTTTGATGTCTTCCCTAATTATTCTACAATGTAGAAAATAGTAAAAATAGAGAAAAACCCTTGAATGAGTAGATGTGTCCAAACTTATGACTGATACTTTATCTGTCATTTTCATTGAATGCAAGACAAAAAAGCGGTAGATCTGTTCTGTGTGCTTTATTTCTAGGCTTCCCATTCTTAAGTTTCATTTTTTGCATCTTTTACTTTCGGTTTTGTACACCAGCTTCACAGTATTTTTGGTTATGGAAATATATTTCACAACGATTTAGGTGGTACAATGATTCTGTACACTATATTTGCTAGTTTTATCACATAAATTGAAATGATTAGCAACCAGGAAATGGCGGAGCAATTTTTGCATAGTGCATCTTTCAGTATGTTGTTTTTCTGAAAAAGCATTGTCTCCATGCCATAATAACCCCAATGTCAGTGCTATCCTTCACCCCTAAAAGGAGTTTAAATAAGATTTGGAGGCCCCATCTCTCCGCCCTCTGATAGAGAAGCATGCAATGGGCACTAGCGTGAGATGCGGTTGAAGATTGCATTACTAAACCACTCGTCGAGGAAAAGCTCTCCAAATAATTCAATTGGAGTTGGAGAGCTTGGTACTGTTGCCATTTATCTGGTGAGTGGGAAAAAGGGGTAGAGGAAGTGAGAAGGGAGAGGGGGGGAAGAGAGAGGAGGAGAGAGATTTAGTGAGAGAGAGGAAGGAGAGAGGAGAGAGGGGAGAAAGAGAGAGAGAGAGCATCCCACTCAGGGTCCAGTAGAGTCCACCACTACTCCTGCTTGGATTACCCCTGTTCAGACTTCCACCCCCTTCCTCACTCCTGCTCACCCCCTTCCTCCCGCCTCCTTCCAGCCTCACCCCTTCACTCCTGGACCGTACATCTTTGTCCAGACACAACTGCCAGGTACAACTGGAGTAAAAATCAGGCTGTCATTTCTCTTCACCCTGGCAGATGAGCAGAGCGGCTAGCCAGCATTAGCATCATTAGTATGGCTGTAGTGTACTAGCCCAGACTCAGGGAGAAGAGAGAGCAGACAATGATGGCCGACTGATGAGTCTGGGGTGAGTGAGGAGGTGGAGGAGGAGGGAAAAGAAGGGGGAAAGTCTGGACAGAGGGAGGGAGGAGGAGAGAGGACGGGAGAGGACGGGTGGAGCGAGGGAGAGGCAGCCAGACCAGGGGAGAGAGGGAGACACTGGCTCAACAGGAGGATGCATCTCATAACACTGCTACATCCCGTACAGTGTAACAATATGGGGGCTCAGCCCACTACCAAATCACATCCCCTTTAAGCCTCTCCATTCAGAGTGAGTTCAACTTTTTATTTATTTAACCTTTATTTAACTAGGCAAGTTAGTTAAGAACAAATTCTTATTTACAATGACAGCCTACCAAAAGGCAAAAGGCCTCCTGCGGGGAAGGGGGCAGGGATTAAAAATAATTTAAAAAACTCAGAGCTTGCGACAAAAGGAACAAGTACAGGTCATTCATTTGTTGTCCCCCTCTCCCCACCCACCCCTAACATGTAGCTAGGTGCCCACCCTCCTCCTACCCCCCCCCCGTCCCCCTCCTTCCCCCCTACTAACAGTGGTCCATTACGGGAGTGTTTTCGCCTGTGAGGCTGGGCTGGGCTGGCGGGCTGCCATGGCTGTATTGATCGAGGCTGCGCCCGCCTCCATTAGTGCCCCCGCCTGGCCCCAGAAGGAGGCAGACTGTCTGTAGGGGGCTATCACTCCCCATGAATTAGCATAGAGACTCTGTAGCCGCTAACAGACTACAAAGGGAAACACAGCGAGAGCTGCCTACCGGACGAGCTAAACTACTTCTATGTTCGCTTCGTGGCAAATAACACTGAAACATGCATGAGAGCATCAGCTGTACCGGAAGACTGTGTAATCACGCTCTCCGCAGCCGATGTGAGTAAGACCTTTAGACAGGTCAACATTTTCATTACCAGAACGTGTACTGCGAGCAATTGTCAAAGACTCCAGCCACCCTAGTTATAGACTGTTTTCTCTGCTACCGCATGGCAAGCAGTACAGGAGCGCCAAGTCTCGGTTCAAGAGGCTTCTAAACAGCTTCTACCCCCAAGCCATAAGACTTCTGAACATCCAGTCAAATGGCTACCCAGACTATTTGCATTGCACCCCCCTCCCCTCTTCACACCACTGCCACTCTCTGTTGTCACTTATGCATAGTTACCTTAATAACTCTACCTACATGTACATACTACCTCAACTAACCGGTGCCCCCGCTCATTGACTCTGTATCGCCACCCCCCTGTATATATTGTTATTTATTACTGCTGCTCTTTAATTACTTGTTACTTTTATCTCTTATTCTTATCCATATTTTTTTGAAACTGCACTTTTGGTTAGGGACTCAGAAGTATGCATTTCACTGTAAAGTCTACACCTGTTGTATGTATCCTTGCATGTGACAAATAACATTTTATTTGATTTCATTTGATTTGATCAAGAATGCCATGCACAAATCACACACACACGGTGGACAAAGACACACACACACACACACACACACACACACACACACACGCACGCATCTACACACACACAGTTGGATACACACAGACACACACGTACTCATGCATGCACTTGAGCTATGCGTTCTGTTCCCTGTGCTTCTGCACCCTGAGGTTCCAGGTCAGTCCTATTGTTCTGTTCTGTAGAGGCCACCACAGCCATAGTATATGAAAGTGATTACATTGTGGTGGGAGAGCAATTTGAAGGCTGCATAGAGGGGGCATATTTGTTTGTTTGTTTGCATAGAATCTGAAATGCATAGGTGTAGAAGAAAATGGGCATGCATGCGCAAAATCAGTGGTGTACATTTAACTCAAAGTGTCAAATGTTCACTATTTTCAGTGAACATATGGGTCCCACTGTACTGGTGTTAAAATAACACTTTTGAAAGTCTTTAAGATTTAACTATGTTGCAGTGTTCCCCATTCAACTCTTATAGTGTTCAAATTAACTTGATTGTGATGTTTGCATAGCTCTACTGTGGTGTAATACGCAACACCTACTGTGTAAAACATAACACTTGATTTAGAGTAAACTGGGCTCACTTTGCCTAGTGCTGAAACTGTTACACTTTCTCAGTGTAAGAAATGAACACATGTAGTGTTACATTAGGTGTTGTTTTAACACTGTAAGGTGTAAAACCTAATTTGCATATTTCCTAGGGTACCTTTTCTTTTTGAGTAAATTGTAGAGTTTACCACCCATGACTGTATTTGTTAGTGACAGAGACATGGCTGTTGTGATCTGAGTGGGCATTCTATGTTGTATGTCTATGTTATGTTGCTTGTTAGCACAGTGTGTCATTAGTGTAACGGTTGTCACTTTGTTGTTTTGTAGTGTTCAGTTTTTCCATTAAAATGACGCGGCATTTTGGTCCGATCCTTACTCCTCTTCAGACAAAGAGGAGGAAATCTGCCGTGACAGAATCACCCACCACAAAAGGCGCTGGGAGGGTGCAGTGCGTCCTATGCCTATGGCTGCGGTCCGGGCTAGAGTAGTTATCCAGCCTGGAGCACTGGTGCACAGCCTTGGCACCACTCCCCCACAGCCCGGTCCTTCAGGTGCCTCCTCCTACACCAAGCCTCCTGGAGGTCTCCCCAGCCTAATGGGTCCAGTGGCAGCCCCACCAGGCACCACGCTGTCTCTCTGTCTCCTCCCTACAGGTGCTCCCGTCTGTCCAGCGCCGCCTGAGCCGCACGTCTGTCCAGCGCCGCCTGAGCCGTCCGTCTGTCCAGCGCCGCCTGAGCCGCCCGTCTGTCCAGGGCTGCCTGAGCCGCCCGTCTGTCCAGCGCCGCCAGAGCCACCAGTCTGTCCAGGGCTGCCTGAGCCGCCCGTCTGTCCAGCGCCGCCAGAGCCACCAGTCTGTCCAGAGCCGCTAGAGCCGTCAGTCTGTCCAGAGCCGCCAGAGCCACCAGTCTGTCCAGAGCCGCCAGAGGCGCCAGTCAGCCAGGAGCCGCCAGAGCCGCCAGCCAGCCAGGAGCCGCCAGAGCCGCCAGCCAGCCAGATGCCGCCAGAGCTGCCAGTCAGCCAGGAGCCACCAGAGCCGTCAGCCAGCCAGGAGCCGCCAGAGCCGTCAGCCAGCCAGGAGCTGCCAGAGCCGTCAGCCAGTCCGGAGCTGCCACTCAGTCCTGAGCTACCCCTCAGTCCGGAGCTGCCCCTCAGTCCGGAGCTACCCCTCAGTCCGGAGCTGCCCCTCAGTCCGGAGCTGCCCCTCAGTGCGGAGCTGCCCCTCAGTCCAGAGCTGCCCCTCCAGTGGGGCCCTTTAGTAGGGTTGCCAGTCCTAGGTTGGCGACGAGGTTCGCCGTTCCTAGGATGCCATAGAAGCGGACTAAGACTATGGTGGAGTGGGGTCCACGTCCAGCGCCAGAGCCGCCACCGTGGACAGATGCCCACCCAGACCCTCCCCTATAGGTTCAGGTTTTGCGTCCGGAGTCCGCACCTTGGGGAGAGGGGGGTACTGTCACGCCCTGACCATAGTTTGCTTTGTATGTTTATATGTTTTGTTTGGTCAGGATGTGATCTGAGTGGGCATTCTATGTTGTATGTCTATGTTATGTTGCTTGTTAGCACAGTGTGTCATTAGTGTCACGGTTGTCACTTTGTTGTTTTGTAGTGTTCAGTTTTTCCATTAAAATGACGAACACTTACCACTCCGCATCTTGGTCCGATCCTTACTCCTCTTCAGACGAAGAGGAGGAAATCTGCCGTGACACACACACACACACACACACACACACACACACACACACACACACACACACACACACACACACACACACACACACACACACACACACACACACACACGTACACACAAAACTCGACCCAAAACACAATGGTTGCATCCCAAATAGCATCCTATTCCCACTGCACTACTTTTGACCAGAGCCCATGGTGCCCATTTGGCACCATAGTGTACTATGTAGGGAATAGGGTGCCATTTGAGAAAAAAACACAGGTAAATAGCCTATCAAATGCATTCGGCATCTTTCCATCTTTCCATCTCATTACAACGGCCAACCTCTCTCTGAGGACACAAGACAAGACAGGGAAATAAGGCAATAAAAGGCGATAGAGCGGTTGAAGGCATATTGAATGTTAAACAGTGTGATAAAGTTATTCAAAAGAGACAAAGTGAATGCCTTTGTGGAGAGTAGAAATTGCCAAAGCAGCTGGGCTAAATCTGGATTAAAGGCTAAAGGGATAAAATCGTGCTGCAGCTTTAATAAGAGCTGATTTCCATTGATGAGCGGCGCCATAAATTAACGCTGAATGACAGAAACGCATTGAAATGGACATTAGGGCCCACAAAACCCTACAGCCATGAAATTACCAGATAACAGTCACTCAGTATGGTGGTGGGTTGGGTGAGTATTCTTGTGTGTGCATGTGTGTCTTTACGTGTTGGTGCGTTCCCCTAAAATAGCAGCCAGTCGGGGTCTCAATTTACTATTGAATACGCCAAGTGCAATTTCAAACTTAGGTTAGGCATCAACAGTTCTTCTCTTATATCAATCAGTCAGTAGCTACAGTATGTTTCCATGAACTTGTCCAGAAATCTTTTCTTGCATTTAGAAAGTAGCAAAGTAGTACAGTGACTAATATTTGGCATATTGTAATAATTCTCATGTGCCAAAGTATCGCTACGGACCGTGCCATGGTGAAACTAGCACTCCGGTAGATCTGTTATAATTGGATGGTGAAAGTTCTATCCAGCCAACCTGAAAAGCAAGGTGAAGCAGTTCAGCCATTCTTGAAAATCAGTAAAGTCCTTGTCGTGCAAAGAAACATTATTTTTTACAGTTTAAATGTTTTATTTTGCAAGCAGTAGGCATTTAGAATTAAATGTGTCGCGGAGCTAATTAGTCACGTGATGACATTACGTGTATCTTTAAAATGATTCAATTTCTCATCATTTAATCGAAAAACACTGTTTCATGTGTATTTTCAAGAATGTTAAATATTTACAGTTCTGTAGTTTGAATTTTGCGCTCTGCATTTTCACTGGATGTTGGCCAGGTTGGACACTACCATCCCACATACCCTAGAGAGGTTCATCGAAAAACACATCATCATTTATCGCAATAAAGAAAGTTCGACAAAAATCCACCCCTGTTCAACGGATTAAAATGTTGTCGATCTTTAGAAAATGCTCCAATCTTTGCCGTTTCCATTACACATCACAAGAATGTTTTTAATTGGTTGAAATAAGCTTGGGTAAATCGAATCCTGCCTACTGACAGTCAATAAATTAGCCATGTCAGCTTCCTAATTTTTGACTGGTAGTTAGTCTAGGAAGCTATCTAGGCCGAATACCGACCAGGCATGCAGGTGCCCAGGGGCCCTGACCTCCAGGGGGCTCCCAGATATCATATTAATATGGCATAAATCATTACAAAATGTGAAGAATTTCAGGAAATTAGCTTTAAAGCAGCAAAAATGTATCTACACCCCATGGCAAAATGTGTGAATAGCAGGAATTGAACTTTAAAACCTCACAACTAAATATTTTGCCGGGGACACCTCTTTTATGTCCATGCTCTGATACACCGACGCATTTTAGTTTATATGCAAATAAACAAACAAGCATTCCCCCTCTATATAGCCTTCAAATTGCTCTCCCACCACAATATAATGTAATTGATATACTTTGGCTATGGCCTCTACAGAACAGAACAATAGGGCTGACTGGGAACCTCAGGGTGCAGAAGCACAGGGAACAGAATGCAGAAGGCAGTATCCCTATCTCTCTCTCTCTCTCTCTCTCTCTCTCTCTCTCGCCTTCCTTCATAAGCCAGGGAATTTGACGCCCCCATCAGATGACGTGTTGCTGTGGCTCACTGCTAGTTCAAAGGCCTGGCTCTCATGCATGCCCCCAGTTCATTGGCCCTTGGGCTTCTTCTAATGCGTCTCCAGCTGACATCATCAAGGGGTTGGGCCATTAAAGATCTAAACAGCACTATTAACCCCTAGCCACGCCCCCAACCCTCCATCTCTCTGACGCCCCCCTCCAGGGTTGAAGGTTCAATACATTTCAATAGATTAAATTGTGCACCTCTCTCTGCAGCTAGCACCTCTGTGCCTCTCCCACCTCCAGGGGCCTTCTACATCATTCCAGGGGACTCCATTTCTCTCCTGCTACCTTATGGATATGACGGCTTGGTGGAGTAGAGTGGAATAGACAGCCAGGGGAGGAGTGGGGCTGCAGAAGCCTTGTGGGAGGGCAGGAATTTTACAGAGGCACAGAAGAGCTGTGAAGTTCAAACCCTTGAAGACATGAGCCATAGAGCCAATGACTATGAGAGAGAAGATGAGAGTGAGAGGTTGAGAGAGAGAGAGAGATGGGGAAAACTATCTCCACCCACACCTCCCCTCCCTCTCTTCTTCCATCCCTCCCCTCTCCACCCATTGAATCTTCTCCCCAATGAAGTTTTTCCTTGAACAAGCCTAATTGCTTCTCAACCCCCTCCTCCTCCCCTTCCTCCTCCTCATCTTATACTCCTCTTATACTCCTTCCAACTGGTGTACACCCCACCACCCCCCTCCCCTCTCCCCCCTTTTCTCCCTCAACACTCACACCCTAGCACACACACACCCACAGAATCTCATCCATCCCAGAATAATATAACTAGCTAGCTCACATGTCATCTGGCTTATCAGTTTGTTGGCGGTGTGGCTGAGGAGTCAGCCTGGGCTTTCATACATAACAACCCTTCAGGATCAGACACAGGGATCTGTCGGCTCCCAGCCATGGAATGTGACAGCCTTCTGTCAGAGAGGGAGACGTTTCACCATACAGCCAGCCAGGGTAGGCCCAGGCAGAGAACAGAATGTAACCAGGGACCATTCAGCCAGCCAGGGTAGGCCCAGGCAGAGAACAGAATGTAACCAGGGA
Organism: Oncorhynchus clarkii lewisi; assembly: GCF_045791955.1. Classification (NCBI taxonomy): domain Eukaryota; kingdom Metazoa; phylum Chordata; class Actinopteri; order Salmoniformes; family Salmonidae; genus Oncorhynchus; species Oncorhynchus clarkii. The sequence goes on along the minus strand of NC_092149.1, from coordinate 59,868,354 downwards.
CCATTCAGCCAGCCAGGGTAGGCCCAGGCAGAGAACAGAATGTAACCAGGGACCATTCAGCCAGCCAGGGTAGGCCCAGTAGGAGAACAGAACGTAACCAGGGACCATTCAGCCAGCCAGGGTAGGCCCAGGCAGAGAACAGAACGTAACCAGGGACCATTCAGCCAGCCAGGGTAGGCCCAGGCAGAGAACAGAACGTAACCAGGGACCATTCAGCCAGCCAGGGTAGGCCCAGGCAGAGAACAGAACGTAACCAGGGACCATTCAGCCAGCCAGGGTAGGCCCAGGCAGAGAACAGAATGTAACCAGGGACCATTCAGCCAGCCAGGGTAGGCCCAGGCAGAGAACAGAATGTAACCAGGGACCATTCAGCCAGCCAGGGTAGGCCCAGGCAGAGAACAGAACGTAACCAGGGACCATTCAGCCAGCCAGGGTAGGCCCAGGCAGAGAACAGAACGTAACCAGGGACCATTCAGCCAGCCAGGGTAGGCCCAGGCAGAGAACAGAACGTAACCAGGGACCATTCAGCCAGCCAGGGTAGGCCCAGGCAGAGAACAGAATGTAACCAGGGACCATTCAGCCAGCCAGGGTAGGCCCAGGCAGAGAACAGAACGTAACCAGGGACCATTCAGCCAGCCAGGGTAGGCCCAGGCAGAGAACAGAACGTAACCAGGGACCAAAGAACAGAATGCAACCAGGGACCAGAGAACAGAATGTAACCAGGGACCAGAGAACAGAATGTAACCAGGGACCAGAGAACAGAATGTAACCAGGGACCAGAGAACAGAACGTAACCAGGGACCAAAGAACAGAATGTAACCAGGGACCAGAGAACAGAACGTAACCAGGGAGCTGATTTCCTTGTTCCTTTACTCCTCTCTCTCTCTCGCTCTCTGCATCTCCCCTCTCGCTCTTCGCCTGTCTCCGATACCGGGAGAGAGTAGACGGGGGAGGCATGTAATCTATTCGCCTCGGATCTTTATTTATTTATTTCCCACAGCGCAAAATTAGTATAATTATACAGTAATGAGTGCTACAATGGAGTGCTGTTTTCTATTACGCCAGCCCCACTGCCAGCTAGCACTGTGAGAGAGAGAAAGAGCTGGGGGGCACACTGTCTATGTCCCACATGGTAAACAGTAGCAAACTGATTCAAATGCAGTGGCGGAGACTCAAGAGAAGAATATAGTTGCTGGGTCCTCACCCTCCTTCCCACCCCTCATCCTCTTTCCCACCCTCCTTCCCACTCCCCACCCTCCTTCCCACCCCCCACTCTCCTTCCCACCCTCCTTCTCACCCCTCATCCTCCTTCCCACCCTCCTTCCCACCCCCCACCCATCTCCAACTTTAGAGAACGAAAGAACAAGAGACACAGATTGAAAGAGAAACAGTCCATCTGTCTCACCATCCAAGTGTTCAAGACAAGTATTTACTGCATACCGTAGACGTGATTTCTGGGAATGTTGAGAAAGTGCTTGCAAGCGAACTCCAAGGGACCAAGTAACAGACCATCTATCTCACCATTGAAGCGTTCAGCTGTCTGTACTGTAGATGTGATTGCTGGGACTTACTGTATCAACAGTGCATGTACAAGCCGAGACTCATAGTACAGCATGACAGTATTACTCTGTTACAGTAGACAGTGCTTGTAGAGTCCGGAGCTGGCAAGACTTCTCATATCCTCAATTGGAATGAGTCACCTAAGTTGCCCTGCCTGATTGTGTAATCAATGTAGATCTACACACACATCTGCCTAAAAGACAGATACTGTGTGAATTAAGGGTACATTCATTCACTAAGTGACTTTCTATAGAAACCTATGGAGAGAGTATGACCTGTAGGCTGGAATGATGAGTAAATGAGTAGATGAGTGGGTTAGAGGCCATGGATGAGTGTAGAGGGAGGGAGAGAGAGAGAGAGAGAGAGACAGAGAGGGCGAGGGAGGGTGAGGGAGGGAGGGAGGTAGAGAGAGAGAGACTCAGCTGTTGGTCCTGCTGTACCGGTACCCCCTGTATAGAGCCCCGCTATTGTTATTTACTGCTACCTTTTAATTATTTGTTATTCTTATCTCTTGCTTTTTTTAGGTATTTTCTTAAAACGGCATTGTTAGTTTATAAGGGCTTGTAAGTAAGCATTTCACTGTTGTATTCGGCGCATGTGACAAATAAAATTTGATTTGATTGATTTGAAACTATCCATATTTACGTTGATTTATTTTCCCTTTTGTACTTTAACTATTTGCACATCGTTACAACACTGTATATAGCCATAATATGACATTTGAAATGTCTCTATTCCTTTGGAACTTTGTGAGTGTAATGTTTACTGTTTATTTTTTATATTTATTTCACTTTTGTTTATTATATATTTTACTTGCTTTAGCAATGTAAAAATACAATTCCCAGAGAGAGAGAGATAGAGGAGTGCTGTTTATTGACAAAGATAATTTTTTATTTAACTAGGCAAGTCAATTAAGAACAAATTCTTATTTACAATGATGGCCTAACCCGGCCGACGCTGGGCCAATTGTGCGCCACCCTATAGTACTCCCAATCACGGCCAGATGTGATATGCGAACCAGGGACTGTAGTGACGCCTCTTGCAATGGATGGAGTGCCTTAGACCACTGCGCCACTCGGGAGCCCATAGATGTACGACGGTATTGGAGTGTAGACAGGCCTGGGTCTGGACCTGCTCTGTTTCAAGGCAAGGTGACAAAGTGGGAGCCGGGCAGAGGTGTACTGTAGGTAACCAGAGAAACAGAGCTGTCTGCCTAGCTATGTGTTAAGCCCACACTCACTTACATGTGTTGTGTGAGATCTCACCAGCCATTACACCTCCTCACATACTGGAGCCTACTAACGTGGGTGGGAACAGATCTCAGAGCACTGGGATAATAATAACTGAATGTTGACTAAGCTCAGTGCATTAATCCACATTGTATGAACATTTGAGAATGATAGATGTGGTGAATAGATTCATTAATACACAATTTTAAGGGACTTTTTTACTGACCTCATGGAGTAAAGAAATCAGACATATTGCTTTCTTCTTCCTGTGTCTTTGAACTGATTCTGTGTCTGCTGTGGTAGCAATACGTCACCACTCATGTCCAATTGGGCTCTGCAAGGGCTGTTGTTCTTGTTTACTCATCATGCAGTTGTTCCTCTTCTAAACGAAGGGTTTTGGACACCTGTGTTCTACACCTGGTGTCAGGTTCCTCCGTGCCTGACAGTATTGCAGCGCGGGTAGACAAGGTGACAAGATGTCACCTCACGGCAACTCCCTCTCGCCCAAAACCCCACAAATCATTTTGACATCTCAAACTTCTCCATCTCTGCTAAAGGTGGCAGTCCCAGCAGCCCCGACTTACAAACATTGCACAAAAATCCTACTCTTATCCCCTGTGTTTTGGGGGGGACTTGTCAAGCATCTACGGTCTTAGATATTCTGACATCCGTCTTGCCATCTTTCATATTTGCTCAGAGGAGCTGGACCTCAAATGCCGGTTGTCGTGAACGGGAGCTAGGAGAGAAAAAATCATTTCAGATCAAGTATGACAGCATTTTATGAGATTTGAGAGGAGGTTTATGCGTCATGCAGTTTTGGAGGCCCTTGTGTAACAGCATTCACTCCAGCCTGTTCCAGTCAACTCTGGTGGTATATAGGCACTGTATGATGTTCAATGTGCTGTCCTCTCTTCTCTGTCAATCAAAATATTCCATTATGTTCCCCCTCCTCCCACTGTTTTCATGTTTTACATACAGTATGTGTCTCTTCTCCCCACAGTATTGTCTGTGTAAGCAGGGCCATTGCAGGTGATTCATAAAAAAAATTCAGAGTGCAGTATTTGTCTCCTCTATCACTGATATTTCGCTCTTATTACAATGGATTACTGTAATTTTCAGTCCTAGCTGGCCAGCATCATACAAACTGGACCCAAACAACTTAATTGTGCTCTACAAGCAGAGAGCCAGGCAGCCTGTCCCTGTCGGTGACGGCAGACTACAGGTGTGTAAATACAGGGAATGTTGTGTAGTGACAGCCTAAGCTCAGGTGTGTGTGTGTGTGTGTGTGTGTGTGTGTACTGTACTCCCCTGCTGATAGAATGGAGTCACTCTCCAGGTTCGCGATCTGTCTTGGATAAGTGTAATGAATGGTTGTTCACGAGATGAGACCACCTTTTCAGGGATTGTTTGTGTATCAAAATAACACACACATGCACGTGGACGGCACACACACACACACGCACGCACACACGTACACACGCACGCACGCCCGCACGCCCGCACACACACACACATACCTACGTTATGTCTCTCTCATCCTGTCCTGTAAAAATGACACAGCTATCTATATACTGTAAGAGGAGTAATGTTGGATACTTAGAGGAATCCTACACACATACAGAGAGAGCGAGAGAGAGAGAAAGAGAGAGAGAGAGCGAGAGAGAGAGCGCGAGAGAGAGAGAGAGAGAGAGACAGAGAGAGAGAGAGAGCGAGAGAGCGAGAGAGCGAGAGAGAGAGAGAGAGAGCGAGAGAGAGAGAGAGAGAGAGAGAGAGAGAGAGAGAGAGAGAGAGAGAGAGAGAGAGAGAGAGAGAGCGAGCGAGAGAGAGAGAGCGAGCGAGAGAGAGAGAGAGATTCCTCAGTGACCCTTCACTCCCATTTGTTTTCATTCCTGACGTGACGTGACAGTGAACCATCATAGCATTGGTTCCAATGCTGTGCAGTGTGTTTTTCTGGCGCCTTCGTGACTGTTGTGGCTTCACCCAGATTGGTGTTGCACATCGGTAGTGGGGGAGTTCTACCCATAGAGGCTGACCTCATAGTACTACTGAGAAGCGTTGCTTCAGAGACGGCAAGGGCCAGGGTGCCCTGAGGAATGGCTCTGGACAAGTCTGAAAACCCCTGGATGTTAAGCCCCTCCGTTTCATCTCCGAACTGCCTCTACTCTTGTCATCATCCTGACGCTGACTGCTCAAGCCCTGAATGAACTACCCTGCCTGCCATGATCATCAATTAACTATTTGTTTTTGTTTTACAATTTCCATTTTTTTTTTCTGAAGTGCTTTGAGTTTGTAATGAAAAGATCTATAAAAGTGTAATAAATTATTATTAAGTGACAGTGAACCACCCCCACTGCCATGGTGATATACAGATGTAGGATCTTAGTTTGAGCCAGTTTGCTACAGCAGGAAATATGAAGTATTATGTGGATTACAATTCATGGAAAAACATTTTCGTAAGGGAAAATCAGGTCTGAAATGTCCAAGTGGACATGAAAAACTTAAACTTCAGGTTTTTAAACCTCAAATACACCATAAGTTTTAAATGTTGTGCATTGCAGGAAAGTTATCCTGCAACAGGGTGATCCGATTAAAAAACCTTCGTCTGTAGTGGAAGCCTGGAAGGTATATGGAGATTCCATTCCAGATTCCACATTCTTCCATTCCCAGAAATTGTGTCAGCTAGTCCCGGTCCTAGTAGTTTCATGCTCTGCTGACAGATGCTTTTGGGAATGTGGAATATTCTCATCATGGGGTTGTTTAATAGTACAGATTATGATTTCTATATGACTACACAGCAAGTTCTTCAGTGTTAAATCAACACTGACAGAATTAAATTCAACACTGGGCCAGTGCCTGTCTATATGCAGGGTTTCCGTTAAGAACATGTGGAGCCTGAAAACATGACCGGGAAGATTTGAATGCGTCTTGAGTATAATTTAAAATGTTGAGACAAGAGGAAGGGGAGGGGTATGTGTCACGCCCTGGCCTTAGAGATCCCTGTTTATTCTCTATATTTTGGTTAGGTCAGGGTGTGATTAGTGTGGGTACTCTAGCTTTTTGCATATCTATGTTCTCTTTTTCTTTGTTGGCCTAGTATGGTTCCCAATCAGAGGCAGCTGTCTATCGTTGTCTCTGATTGGGGATCATACTTAGGCAGCCCTTTTTCCCACCTTTTGCTGTGGGATCTTGTCTTTGTTTGTTGCATGGATTGCACTCCTAAGCGTTTCGTTCGTTGAGTTGTTTATTGTTTTTTTGGTGGAACATTTGAATAAAGAAGATGTACGCCTCCCACGCTGCACCTTGGTCTTTATTTAACGACGGACGGAACAGTGTGTGGCAAAGAGTCTCTCTCCAGAATGGCTCAGCTGTCTCCCACCAATTCTTGCGCGTTGATTGTTTTATTGTATGAATTGTAGGCCCTTACATATGTCACCAGTAGTAAATGTACTGTTAACCCCTGTCATTTGGTTACATTCATTACTGTTAATGCACGTATTAATTAAAGTCATTTACCGACCGTTCTCATTCTCAGACTGGAAACGTTGTTTGCAGATTTCATAATCTGCTGCACTTGTGAGAAACAAGTTTGGGTTTATTTCATAACCATTATTTACGAGATCTGCCAATTCTTTCATTGCCTTTTGTTTGGAGTGCTCCATGTGAGCAATGAGCATGTGTCTGGTTTCTCTGTTCCGATAATGTTGAGGGAGCGTGCATACTTAAGCACTCATACCTAAGCACTCGTACCTGGCCTGCTGCGTGGAAATGTAGGAAAGTGTTTTTTTTAACATCTATTGCGAATGATAAAATATTAAAACTATAGTTCCTCACAGTAAACTATTTCAAAAATCTTTTCAACAATCTTCCCCTCGACAATCACCAATCCTCGGTGTGAAAGAGCAGTGGAAGTTATAGGCCTACTACTGCATTGTCCTATAGGCTATGATGGATCACGCAATCGTTCACGTGTCCATATGGCAGAGAATGGTGATCTCCCATTCGTTCATGTGTCCATATGGCAGAGGTTGGTGATCTCCCATTAGTTCACGTGTCCATATGGCAGAGAATGGTGATCTCCCATTCGTTCATGTGTCCATATGGCAGAGGCTGGTGATCTCCCATTAGTTCACGTGTCCATATGGCAGAGAATGGTGATCTCCCATTCGTTCATGTGTCCATATGGCAGAGGCTGGTGATCTCCCATTAGTTCATGTGTCCATATGGCAGAGAATGGTGATCTCCCATTAGTTCACGTGTCCATATGGCAGAGAATGGTGATCTCCCATTCGTTCATGTGTCCATATGGCAGAGGCTGGTGATCTCCCATTAGTTCATGTGTCCATATGGCAGAGAATGGTGATCTCCCATTAGTTCACGTGTCCATATGGCAGAGAATGGTGATCTCCCATTAGTTCATGTGTCCATATGGCAGAGGCTGGTTATCTCCCATTAGTTCATGTGTCCATATGGCAGAGAATGGTGATCTCCCATTCGTTCATGTGTCCATATGGCAGAGAATGGTGATCTCCCATTAGTTCACGTGTCCATATGGCAGAGAATGGTGATCTCCCATTCGTTCATGTGTCCATATGGCAGAGAATGGTGATCTCCCATTAGTTCTCGTGTCCATATAGCAGAGAATGGTGATCTCCCATTCGTTCACGTGTCCATATGGCAGAGGCTGGTGATCTCCCATTAGTTCATGTGTCCATATGGCAGAGAATGGTGATCTCCCATTAGTTCATGTGTCCATATGGCAGAGGCTGGTTATCTCCCATTAGTTCATGTGTCCATATGGCAGAGAATGGTGATCTCCCATTCGTTCATGTGTCCATATGGCAGAGAATGGTGATCTCCCATTAGTTCACGTGTCCATATGGCAGAGAATGGTGATCTCCCATTCGTTCATGTGTCCATATGGCAGAGAATGGTGATCTCCCATTAGTTCACGTGTCCATATGGCAGAGAATGGTGATCTCCCATTCGTTCACATGTCCATATGGCAGAGGCTGGTGATCTCCCATTAGTTCATGTGTCCATATGGCAGAGAATGGTGATCTCCCATTAGTTCATGTGTCCATATGGCAGAGGCTGGTTATCTCCCATTAGTTCATGTGTTCATATGACAGAGGCTGGTGATCTCCCATTAGTTCATGTGTCCATATGGCAGAGGCTGGTGATCTCCCATTAGTTAATGTGTCCATATGGCAGAGGCTGGTTATCTCCCATTAGTTAATGTGTCCATATGGCAGAGGCTGGTTATCTCCCATTAGTTCATGTGTCCATATGGCAGAGGCTGGTGATCTCCCATTAGTTCATGTGTCCATATGGCAGAGGCTGGTGATCTCCCATTAGTTAATGTGTCCATATGGCAGAGGCTGGTTATCTCCCATTAGTTAATGTGTCCATATGGCAGAGGCTGGTGATCTCCCATTAGTTCATGTGTCCATATGGCAGATGCTGGTGATCTCCCATTAGTTCATGTGTCCATATGGCAGAGGCTGGTGATCTCCCATTAGTTCATGTGTCCATATGGCAGAGGCTGGTGTTCTCCCATTAGTTCATGTGTCCATATGGCAGAGGCTGGTGATCTCCCATTAGTTCATGTGTCCATATGGCAGAGGCTGGTTATCTCCCATTAGTTCATGTGTCCATATGGCAGAAACTGGTGATCTCCCATTAGTTCACGTGTCCATATGGCAGAGGCTGGTGATCTCCCATTAGTTCATGTGTCCATATGACAGAAACTGGTGATCTCCCATTAGTTCACGTGTCCATATGACAGAGGCTGGTTCACTTTTAACTTTGTTTTAACGATTAACCACTTGACAATGATTTTTAGAAATGGAAACGGTATTATTGAAATTAAAATGTTCCACGAAAATGCACGTATGAAAATCTAAACTGGCACGCAGAACGGTAGAAATGGTAGAGTAAGTTGGAAGCTTCCCCAAACTTGAAACTCATGTGCTGCCTATGAAGTCTTTCTAAAAGAATCTCCTCCAGGTTTCCGTGGTTGACTTTTGCCTATAGGCTACTTTGAAGGAAGTTAAGACATGCCTCATAACATGAAATAAAACATTCAAGTTTCAAACAGTTAAGTATGTTTTCAAAATGCATACCTCCTTCAACTCAAATTGTAAAGTGGAGTTTTACCCTAACACAGTGGTGTCAGGAACCTCCTGGTTTACAGGCCACATCCGACCTGCAAGTCACATTATGCTGGCTTGCAAAGTGTTGTGTAATTCCTATTGGAATCCAGCCAGAGTTAAGATATCCAACAGTTGAAATTTGTATTCCACTGCATTCAGAATGGCTGACAGGGTTAGGAACATTGTGAGGAGACTACCTAAATCATTTAAACTGCCATTAATGGGTGCAATAGATTAAACTAACTGATTGGATTAGTTTAGAAAAATGTACAGCTGTATGCAGAGCACTCTGGGAAATCTGATAATGATAGGTGTGGTTTTGAATGTTTTACTCTCCACGGAGACACAGTCACACTGTCAACACTGGTTATTAACACCAACACTGGGATTTTTTCATACCGCTGAGAGTTAGTTTCACTCTTACAGAGATATTTTAACTCCTGAATCAACACTAGAAATGTTGCACTGAAAAATCAACACTAGGTAACACCGGCCAATTTGCTGTGTATAGTCGAGTCATGCTTCAAGATCTTAATGGATAAACTCTTGACTGACATGTCATTAAAGACCTTTGTACTAGTTCCAAGTCTATTAGACTTGAAAGGTGCAGTGGTGGAATTTGAGCCTTATCCAAAATGTCTAACACAATACATATCAACAACAGTGTAAGCACCTGTAGCTACAGTACACAGGATCTCATCTTCATACTAATATCAAATACAATTTTGGAATTCCCTTTAATGACATTTTTCCATACATCAAGTGACAGTGCGACAGGTGTTACCAATCAGTGTGGATTTCCCTAACAAGTAATTCCATTGGCTAATTCGGCACCTGGAGAAGAATTGATCGCACCTGCCACTCGTTAGAAATCATTAAGTATAATCACAGAACACTAGATGACATCCCCCATGTTACATTATTTATTTAACTTTGTTTATTTAACCTTTATTTAACTAGGCAAGTCAGTTAAGAACATACTCTTATTTACAAGAGCGTTAGGCCACCCCCCTTTGGCCTACCCTGGCGACACTGGGCCAATTGTGCGCAGCCCTATGGGACTCCCAATCACGGCCGGTTGTGATACAGCCTGGAATCGAACCAGGTCCAATAGTGACGCCTCTAGCACTGAGATGAAGTGCCTTAGACCATTGCCCCACTTTGGATCAGTTTAATTATAACACTGGTCTACAATAACAGTGTAGTGCTGAGTAGGTACATTGTAATTACTTATGTTATAACCAGAATATTTTGACTGGTCACCTGGAGTACTACAGAGGACATGGAAACCTCCCTAAACGTATTCCAAACACATGTAATCCCCCTGGCTGAGTGAACTGAACATTGGGGCGGAAGAGTGCGTTGGATAACAGGCCAGCATGTACCGGGCATCTACTGTCTACTGTACCCACAACCCTCAAATCCTGCCCAGGCTCCAGTAGAGAGAGGAGAGGAATGGGAGAGACAGATAGAGAGAGAGAGCTTGAGAGAGATAGAGAGAGAGAGAGAGAGAGCGAGAGAGGGGGGGGGGGAGAGAAAGAAAAAAGAGAGAAACAAAGAGAGAGTGAGAGACAGAGATATTGAGTGAGAGAGAGAGTTAAAGGGAGGCCCCCCTGTGCCAATTTGCTGTGCCTCCCGTTGCTCCTCTTCTCTGTGATCCGTCAGGCGGTCACTGGAGCCTCCCTGTGACAGACAGGCCTGCGTTCCACTCCACCCACTCCGGAGCTAGCTCACACTGAATTAAAGAGTCCCCCTCGGCCGACAAGCGCTTTCTTTCTCTCCCTCTTACCCTATCTCAGCCATTCTCTCTATCTCTCACTCTATCTCAGCCACTATATATCTCTTTCCCTCCCCTCTCTCTCCCTCTTTCTGCCTCTCTCTTTCTCTCTCTCTCTTTCTCTCTTTCTCTCTCTCTTTCTCTCCCTCGCCCTCTATATATCTATTCCCCCCCTCTCTCTCTCTCTCTCGCTCTCTATCACTCACTTTGTCACTCTTCCTCTCTCTTGCTCTAGCTCTTTCTCTCCCCCTCTTCCTCTCCCTATCCTTGCCACACTTCATGATCATGTCTTTTTGCTGAGCCTGTGGAATGGGCTTACTCCTCTTCATTAAGTTTAGTGCAGAGAGGCTAATCCACCGCCCAGCGCCTAGCAATGAGCGGATTTGTGCTTTTCCTCAAACGTCTAAGAACATGACTCCATAAAGTTTCTCTCCTCTTTAATCCGCCACCTACCAGTAGCTATGTCTCGCCTGGGCATGGTCGGGTTTAGAAATGAAGGTGTTCTGGAGTTGATTTTTGGCATGAGGCTTCAGGGATAGAGCCATATTTGACTGGGATACTTGATCCTGTTGAAGACTGTCTGTCAGTGTGTGGAACGGGTTGGAATGCGTCATGTGGCTGGATGGATGACAAGCTAAGTGTTTCACACCAGGAACGGTTAGGGAAAGCGGAAGGAAGGCCACACATATTTATACTCAGTGTCTGCTAGTGTACGTTGGACTGTTAGGGACAGAGTAGGAATCCCACACACATTCATACATAGTGTGTACTAGCTACTGTGTATTGACATTGGTACAGTAGACTAGGGCCACCATCAAGAACTACTGTTCAACATGACACTAACATAGTAGCTTCCTCTCTGTCCCTGTGAGAAAGGAGCAGTTTGTCTGGAATCTTATATTGCTATTCCATTACTATGAAAGTCCAATGACCTTTATGATAATGGATATGTCATGTTCATATCTGGAATGCTATTTGATGGGCTAACAGGAAAGGAGTCAGCTGAGGCTATGTCCTCCTCCCTCTACCCTCCAACCCTCCTCCATGCAGCTGCTATGTTCAAGATAAATTCCTCTTTCGTAAACCTTATTTCATTCCTATGTGTGTGAGGGTAAGTGAGGACATGACTAGTCCACCCCCCCCCCCACCCCCTTCCACCTCTTGAAATGGAATGCCCCATTGACTTAGAGTGGATAATGTAGTAGGATACAGTTGGTCCGGTCTACCCAGGGGGGCAGTGTTTGTTGAGACACTGTGGTCCTCATGGGTAAGGGGTTGAGTGGGAGAAGCGGAGTAGCAGTGTATCAGGGTTAGGGGCCTCAGAGTTGCAGTGGGCCAGTGGAGTGAGTGTATGTTAGTGATGCTGTGAGACCAAGTGCCCCCTCCCCTCCCTTACCTCCCTTTCTCCCCCTCCCCTCCCACCTCCTCCCTCACCAGGCTCTGCATCTAATGGAATCCAAGGTGACAAGTTCACATCCTCTTCTAGAGAGCCATTCTCTCTTGACCTAGTTTTCATACGTCGCATCGCAGCAGAACCACACACACACACACACACACACACACACACACACACACACACACACACACACACACACACACACACACACACACACACACACACACACACACACACACACACACACACACACACACACACACACACACACAATAACTCTCTCGTCTCTTTCTCTCTCAAACACACACATGCACGTATGCTCACACACTGCAGATAACACAACCCCTGCTCTTTGTAGGCATTATCCCCACTTTGCCAAGTGAAGGGAAAATATGTGCTGTGTGCCCACCCCATATACTGCATGCCACCCCCACCCCACAACCTCACAACCCCCCGCATCCCAAACTTCCACTCCCATCCCATTCCTCTGAATACTTCATATCTGGGCAGGAGGCCAGGGGCAGAGCTGGTATGCACTGGTAGAAATCCACCATGCCAGCTTCCCCATTGGCAATGGAATATCTAATGAAGCGAATCGACCTGGAATCAGGAATGATAGACGAACACAGATGAAAAATTCAAAAGGGACGATCTTGATAAAATCCTCCATCTTTATTTGATGGCCTTGTCTATCTAGAGCTGAAGCAGAGAGGGGAGTTGAAAATGTGAGTGGATGGATGCTCTGTAAGGAGAGAGTATTATGCAACCTATACAGTGTGTGAGTGTGTCCCAAAAGGCACCATATTCCTTACATACGGGTCCTGGTCAAAAATAGTGGACAAGGGAATAGGGTGCCATTTGGGACCATTGGCTTGCAAAGTGTGGATCTCTTTTATGAAAAACAACAGCAGCAGAGAGTGGTGAGGAGCTTGCACATGTGCAGAGAGAGTGAGAGAGAGAGAGCGAGAGAGAGAGAGAGAGAGAGAGAGAGAGAGAGAGAGAGATAGAGGGAGAGCAAGAAAGAGGGGGAGAGAGAGAGCAAGGAAGGGCAGGGCAGGACAGCAGCTGGGACTGGTAAACAGCAGGTTCTCTCTCCTCTGCTATTGATGAGAAATATGACGACCTGTAACCTCCTCGCTTACATCAACACCCTCTCATTCATACTGCACTCCTTACATGCATTTCTCACTAAGCACTCCTCCATGACCATGTGTGAGAATGTGGACATTTTTATTTGTGTGTATGTGTGTATGCGTGTGTGTGCTGGCATGCACGTGTATGTGAGCATTAGGAAACAGAAGTCTGCACTCTTGTTTGTGTGTTTGTGTGTGTGTGTGGTTTGTGGGTGTTTGGGTCTGTGCCGGGGGTCAGAATGAGTGTCTGTTTTGTGATGCATTCTGGGTCCAAACAGAATTTGGGTGGTTGGGCCGGGGTGAGAGAGAGAGAGACAGAAATACACAGGCAGAGAGAGAGGGATTGGGAGGATGGGGGAATGAGATGAGTGACAGCTCTTGAATGTGTGGCATCTCTCTCTATCTTTCTCTCTCTCTGCCACCTGAGGGCTGAGTCCGGGTGGTGGTGGGCGAGGTGTGAGATCTGGCCTGCGGGGGGACGGCGGGACAAGTTGCCTCAGCTGGGAGAAGTGCGGGGGGGGGGGGGGGGGGGGGGGGGCTAGACATAGACAGTGGTCCTTTCTGTCATCTCTGTCTCTGTCCCATAGGGGTCTGGTCAAAAACAGTGCACTAAACAGGGAATAGAGTGATATTTAGGACTCTGCCACATGACAACACCAGCAGCTTGTCTCCGTTTTAACCCCATCTTTCTCCTCCTTCTAGCCTTCTGTCTGTATTTAGGCCTCATCCTCTTGTTTTTCTTTATCTATCAGACATGGTTTATTTACTTGCGTCTTAACAGGAGAGGGAGGTGTTGAGAAACTTTGATTGACTTCCTGCCTGACTACATTGCTAACACATACCAGATCTTATAATGCCTGGATAGGTATATATCAGCTAACCACATCATATGACATAGCCATCTGATGCCTGACTGCACAGTCGATGACATGGCACTCAACAATTGGTTGATGCAATGCAAAGCCTTGACAACTAGTCGGCAGGAACGTGTACGTAATCTGCACTCCTGGGATGCAGATGTAGCATGACAAGGCATCAGTTTGAGATAGGAGAGGAGAGCAGGGGGAAAGGCGAAGCGTTAGCTATCTAGCTGGTCTATAGTTCTGCTGGGCTGTGCTGTTCCTGCCTGCCTGTGGTCCAGTTTATTTAGAATCTGCAGGCTGCAGGAATGTTCCAGGCTGGGGGGATGGGGGGGGGGGGGGGGACTCAGTAATCTCCCAGATGGAAAGTCCAAGTCCTATATCGCAGCTGTCCGACGTCGCAGCAGTGACCAACACAGGACACCTGAGAAGAAGAAAACAGACAACAGAAGTTTCAGGTGTGACTCATGGAGAGAGAGATTATCTGTATGTTCGAGAGACTTTGTTGGATGAGACCCGCTGTATTTTGTTCACACACACACACACACACACACACACACACACACACACACACACACACACACACACACACACACACACACACACACACACACACACACACACACACACACACATGCAAACGCGCACACACACTCGCAAGCACATATGCGCACACACACACAGGCATGCACGCAGGCAGGCAAGCACTCACGCAGGCACACCCTCGCAAGCACACACACACAGGCATGCACGCAGGCAGGCAAGCACTCACGCAGGCACACCCTCGCAAGCACACACACAAACACACACGTACACACACAGACACACCACCATCCCCACAATCGTTTTCCTTCAGCTACAGCCCTGTAATTGTTGTTGTGCCCATAGTGTAAGCAAGACCAGATCCATTATCTGACAGTAGATACTGCATCCCAGGGCTATCTGTCTATCTGATTCCTGAGGAATTGACACAAGCTCCATTGATTTTGATGTAACAGCTTGGAGAAGCTTATGTCACCCTGCTCTGCTTTATATTCTGTGCAGGATATGAGACAAACAGCATTATAATCACAACAGCAGTTTACTAAGCTAACCTTTATTCCATGCTCTCCTGCGTTACTAACCTTTATTCCATGCTATCCTGTGTTGCTAACCTTTATTCCATGCTCTCCTATGTTGCTAACCTTTATTCCATGCTCTCCTTTGTTGCTAACCTTTATTCCATGCTATCCTGTGTTGCTAACCTTTATTCCATGCTATCCTGTGTTGCTAACCTTTATTCCATGCTATCCTGTGTTGCTAACCTTTATTCCATGCTATCCTGTGTTGCTAACCTTTATTCCATGCTCTCCTGTGTTGCTAACCATTATTCCATGCCCTCCTGTGTTGCTAACATTTATTCCACACTATCATTTGTTCAGTGCTCACATCCCAAATCATTGCTTAGCTGGTATGACTCAAAAATCGAATGAAATCAAAGTTCAGATTTGAAGATGTTATCGCAGGTGCAGCAGAATGCTTGTGTTTCAAGCTCCAACAATGCAGTAATACCAACCAATACACACATAATCCAGAAAAATGAAATACTATAACGAGCAAGAGAGAGACCGAAATATAAATATATATACATATAATGGTGTGTATAGACACTATGGACAGAATGAGAAGAAAAGGTGTGTACAGCAGAAGTTATATAGGATGAACATCAGACCGTTGACTTTTTCCACATTTTCTTACGTTACAGCCTTATTCTAAAAATTATTCAATAGTTTTACTTCCTCATCAATCTACACACAATACCCCACAATGACAAAGTGAAAACAGGTTTTTAGCCCAGCCGCGAGCTGTCTGGGGATTCGAGCCTACCAGACAAGCTAAATGCCTTTTATGCTCGCTTCGTGGCAAGCAACACTGAAGCATGCATGAGAGCACCAGCTGTTCCGGACAACTGAGTGATAACGCTCTCGGTACACAACAGTAGGCCTGATTACCGACAATGATGAGACAGCCAATAGGGAGGAGGTCAGAGACAGTGTCGTGTCAGGACAACAACCTCTCCCTCAAGGTGAGCAAGAGAAAGGAGTACAGGAAAAGGACTGCAAGAAAAGGCGAGCTGAACAGGCCCCCATTAACACCAATGGGAATGTAGTGGAGCAGGTCGATAGTTTCAAGTTCCTTGGTGTCCAACTCACCAACGAACTATCATGGTTCAAATACACCAAGACAGTTGTGAAGAGGGCACAACTAAATATTTTCCCCCTCAGGAGACTATAAATATTTGGCATGGGTCCCCAGATCCTCAAAAAGTTCTACACCTGCACCATCGAGAGCATCCTGCCTGGTCGCATCACCGCCTGGTATGGCAACTGCTTGGCATCTAACCGTAAGGCGCTACAGAGGGTAGTGAGTACGGCCCAGTACATCACTGGGGCCAAGCGTCCTGCCAACCAGGACCTATATCCTTTTATAACTAGGGGGCAGTATTTTAATTTTTGGATAAAAAGCGTTCCCGTTTTAAACGGGATATTTTGTCACGACAAGATGCTCGACTATGCATATAATTGACAGCTTTGGATAGAAAACACTCTGATGTTTCCAAAACTGCAAAGATATTGTCTGTGAGTGCAACAGAACTGATGTTACAGGCGAAACCCAGATAAAAATCCAATCTGGAAGTGCCGCATTTTTTTAAACCGCCTCATGCCAATGACTCCTTATATGAGCTACGAATGAGCTTACGTTTTCTACGTATTCCCCAAGGTGTCTACAGCATTGTGACCTTTTTTTTATGCATTTATGTTGAAGAATAGCCGTAAGGGACCACATTTAGCAAGTGGTCACATGGTGGCTCCCGCAGAAAATCTTGCGTAAAGTACACAAGTAGCCATTTTTCCAATCGCTTCTTATGAGAAACCAATTGCCCCGACGGATATATTATCGAATTGTTATGTGAAAAACACCTTGAGGATTGATTCTAAACAACGTTTGCCATGTTTCTGTTGATATTATGGAGCTAATTTGGAAAAAAGTTTGGCGTTGTAGTGACCGCATTTTCCGGTCGATTTCTCAGCCAAACGTGACGAACAAACGGGAGCTATTTCGCCTACAAAAATAATATTTTTGGAAAAAATGAACATTTGCTATCTAACTGGGAGTCTCCTGAGTGAAAACATACGAAGTTCTTCAAAGGTAAATTATTTAATTTGATTGCTTTTCTTATTTTCGTGAAAATGTTGCCTGATGCTAGCAGAGCCTAGCCATAGCATTATGCCATGATAAACTTACACAAATGCTTGTCTAGCGTTGGCTGTAAAGCATGTTTTAAAAATCTGAGATGACAGTGTGATTAACAAAAGGCTACGCTGTGTCTCAATATATTTAATTTGTGATTTTCATGAATAGGAAACATTTCTAGGAAGATTTATGTCCGCTGCGTTATGCTAATTAGTTTGAGGCTATGATTACGCTCCCGCATCCGGGATGGGTAGTATCACTAGGCGGTGTCAGAGGAAAGACCAAGAAATTGTCAAAGACTTCAGTTACCCAAGTCATAGGCTGTTCTCTCTGCTACCGCATGGCAAGCGGTGCCGGAGCACCAAGTCTAGGACCAAAAGGTTCCATAACAGCTTCTATCCCCAAGCCATTAGACTGCTGAAGAATAAATCAGATGGCCACCCAGTGTGAAGTGCAATGGAGATTGTGTAGTCTGTGGATTTGTTGGGGCGATAAAGCAAATTGTATTGGGTCTACGGTGTTGGGTAAGGTGGCGGTGATATGGTCCTTAACTAGTTTCTCAAAGCACTTCATGATGACAGAAGTGAGTTCTAAGGGGCGATAGTCATTTCGTTCAGTTACCTTCGTTTTCTCGGGTACAGGAACAATGATGAACATCTCGAAGCAAGTAGAGACAACAGACTGGGATATGGAGAGTTTGAATATGTCTGTAAACACTCCAGCCAACTGGTCTACGCATGCTCTGAGGACACGGCTTGGGATGCCGTCTGGGCCGGCAGTCTTGCGAGGATTAACACGCTTAAATGACTTACTCACATCGGCCACGAAAATCCAGCGCATACAGTCCTCATGAGCGTTGGGGGCCTGCATCGGTGGTTCAATGTTGTTTTCCTCAAAGCATGCGAAGAAGGTGTTTAGCTTGTCCGGGAGCGAGGTGTTGGTGTTTACGACGTGGCTGGCTTTCCCTTTATAAACCATGATTGTCTGGAGTCCTTGCCACATAAGTCTTTTGTCTGAGCCGTTGAATTGCTACTCAACTTTGTCCCTGTATTCTCATTTTACCTCTTCGATTGCTTTACGGAGGTCATAGCTCGTCTGTTTGTACACATCCATGTTCCCAGTCACCTTGCCATGGTTAGATGCGGTGGTTCGAGCTTTCAGTTTTGCGCATCTATCCACGTTTTTTTGTTGTTGGATAAGTTGTAACCGTCAGTGCGAACAACATCCTCTATGAACTTCCTGATGAACCCAGTCACCAAGTCAGTGTATAGGTCAATACTATTCTCAGAGGCAACCCGTAGCAATTCCCAGTCCATGTGATCAAAACAATATTGAAACATAGATTTCGATTGGTCAGACCAATGTTGATCAGTCCTTACCACGGGATCTTCCTGTTTCAGTTTCTGCTTATATATGGGGAGGAGCAGAATAGAGGCATGATCTGATTTGTCGAAGGGAGGGTGAGGGATGGCCTTGTAGCCATCCCAGAAGGGAGAGTAGGAATTATCTATGGACCGTGTTGCGCGTGTAGCACAGGAGATGTGTTGATACAATTTTGCTTGGATTTCCTGTATTAAAGTCCCCAGCTTTAAATGCGGCCTCAGGATATACAGTTTCCACATTGCACATAATCCAGTGTAGTTCCTTGAGATTCGTCAGCTCAGGGGGGGGGGGGGGGATTACACAACAATGACTGAAGAAAATTATATCGGGAGGTAATGCGGTCAGCATTTTAATGGTGATGTATTCAAGATCGGGAGAACAAAAGGACTTGAGTTCCTGTAATCACACCCTGAGTTGTTGACCCCCCCACCTTTTCATGTCCGTGCGATGGATGTATAACTTTGCTGGCTGAATGAACAGGGACAATATATCTGGAGAGAGACATGATTCCATAAAGCAGAGTATTTTACAGTCCCTGATGTCTCTCTGGAAGGAGATCCTCGCTCTGAGCTTGTCTACTTTATTGTCCAGGGACTGAATGTTAGCGAGTAATACACTCAGAAGCGGTGAATGGTATGCATGGTGTCTGCGTCTGACTAGGGCCCCACTCTGCATCGGCAATTTGATGCAGCCCCCAGGATGAATAAAGCTGCCTCAGATAGTTCAAACAAAATAACCAGGTCAGGGAATTTCTGCTAAAATTTGTGGTGAGTGACTGCCAATCTTCTGGTGAAACTGGAGGGCACGCAATTCAAATAAATAATCATAAAAATGATGGATATTAAACACGTAGGTACATACAAGTGTCTTGTATCAGTTGAAAGCTTAAAGTCTTGTTAAAACTTCTTGCTCATACTTGAGACGCAGATGTCTCAAGTAGACACCTGGAAATGCAAATGCGCTACGCTAAATGCTAAATGTACTCGTTAAAACTCAAACCTTTATCAAAATTCACATGCAGGGTATTGAATTAAAGCTACAATCGTTGTGAACCTAGCCAACAAGTCAGATTTTTAAAATGCTTTTCGGCGAAAGCATGAGAAGCTATTATCTGATAGCATGCAACACCCCAAAATGCCTGAATGCGATGTAAACAAAGATATAGCTTAGCCGGCGCTACACAAAACGCAGAAATAAAATATAAAACATTCATTACCTTTGACGAGCTTCTTTCTTGGCACTCCTATATGCCCCATAAACATCACTATTGGGTCTTTTTTTCGTTTAAATCGGTCCATATATACCCAAAATAGCTTTCTATGGAAGCTGTGTCATTTAGAAAAAAACATCGTTTTTAAACATTGCGTCATTTTTAAAAATTAAAAAAGTCGACGATAAACTTTCACAAAACACTTCGAAATACTTTTGTAATCCAACTTTAGGTATTAGTAAACGTTTATAATCTATCAAAATGATTACAGGGCGATGTATATTCAATAGCTCCTCGTTTTCAAATCAATGGCTGCCAATGTGCACATTCAAAACATCCTGGTGGAGACCGGAAGAAATGGAATCCAGTTAGTTGGATTTACAAAGAAAAAAGTCCCTTGAAAATGACGACAATGGCGACATCGTGTGGAATCTGTAGGAATGCATGCATGCAGGTCGATAATTAATTTTGTGCCCTTTTAACAACCCATGAAAGTGACGCATGGAAATAATTTTTAGCTTTCAGAGAGCAGTTTTTCTTGCGCTTTTCAATGAAACACACGATCTGTTATAGTCACAGCCGTGATTTAACCAGTTTTAGAAACTTCAGAGTGTTTTCTATCTACAAATACTAATCATATGCATATACTATATTCCTGGCATGAGTAGCAGGACGCTGAAAAGTTGCGCGATTTTTAACAGAATGTTCGAAAAAGGAGGGGGTAGACTTAACAGGTTTTAATCTAACTGCACTGTCCAATTTACAGTAGCCATTACAGCGAAAGCATGCCATGCAATTGTTTGAGGATGGCGCCCCACATCAAAATATTTTTCCACCGGCACAGGTTTCACAAATTCACAAAAAGCAATGAAATATTCTTGGACTTTTTGAAAATCTTCCTCTGATTTGTCATCCAAAGGGTCCCAGCTATAACATGTAGTGTATTTTTGTTAGATAAAATCCTTCTTTATATCCCAAAAAGTCTGTTTAGTTGGCGCCATCGATTTGAGTAATCCACTAGAGAAAGGAATCCAAAGATCTACCACTAAACTTTGTTAAAACAAGTCAAAATATGTTTCTATTGACTCCTCAGATCCCTAAAATGTTATCAGACTATAATATTTCATACAGAAAGAAGTATGTTCAATTGTAAACCGATATTAGCAGGTGCGTCTTGTCTTGGCGCGCCCAAACACGAATTTCCAATAGTGTGTCCCACCCCTAAAACTCATATTTCTTACTCGTTTTGGAAGAAACAAGCCTTAAACAGTGAAAATAGACTGCTGACACCCTGTGGAAGCCATAGGAATTGCATACTGGGAGCTAGATTTAATTATTTACCTATACTTTCCATTGTAAGAGCATGGGCTCTCAAAAAAAAATCTGGTTGGTTTTTCTTTCGATTTTCTCCTACCATATCTATGGTGTTATAGTCTCCTACATTATTTTAAAATTTCTACAAACTTCAAAGTGTTTTCTTTCCAATGGTACCAATTATATGCATATCCTGGCTTCAGGCCCTGAGCAACAGGCAGTTTACTCTGGGCACGTCAGTCAGGCTGAAATTGAGAAAAAAAGACCCTAGCCCTAACAAGCTAATATACAAAAGTTATTTCAGGCTGTAGTGTATAATACAATAAATAACACCAACATAAATATTGCAAAGTTGGTTAGGAGCTAGAAACAGGGTGACCGTGTCTGTCAGTGCCATCTTGTGCGTACTGTGTTTGTCTATGTGTGTACATGAGAGTGTTTGTGTGTGTACAGTTTATGTGTGTGTGTTGGCCTTCTGCTTACCGTCAGCCTACTGTATGTGTGAACCGTGTCTATAGTTATTTATCAGCACATTATCAGGCAGAGATATGGAAACCAATACATTCCATTGTTTTGGGGATCCATCTTTGCACACAGGCAATCTCCATAGATCACAATATCCCCCCACAGCCCCACTGTCTGATAAAGAGGCTGCAACAAGATTTGATTTCAACCTATGTAGGTATTGGAATAAATAGCCCATAGAAACGCACACTGTACGTGACCACATATTTCCACACACACACACACACACACACACACACACACACACACACAAACACACACACACACACACACACACACACACACACACACACACACACACACACACACACACACACACACACACACACACACTCCAACAAAGGCCATAGTTAATTACAGGGGTAGCAAGATATCCGACCAGGCTGCCACACATTGAGCAAACAAGATCCCACCTCCACTTATATCCACTCATCATAATGCTGAGTAAAGAGCCTGGGCCAGATAGACGCCCTGTGCAAGCACAGTGGCTGTGTTCCAAAAGGCACCCCATTCCCTATAAAGTACACTACATTTGACCAGAGCCCTATGTGCTCTGGTCAAAAGTGATCCACTACATAGGGAATAGGGTGCCATTTGGGACACAGAGAGTGTCTCAATAGAAGGTGGAGCTCAATAGGTTGGCCTCTATAGGTTAGTCATTCTGTACACACACCGTGGATAAGTAGCCTACTTACACAGCATGGCGAGTCACCACTATGGACCAAGAGGATCACTATGCATAAAACTATGTGGTTGTACAATAATTTCACGCCTGTTATAGAAAACATCACAGAAGAAACTGCAGAAATTATTCAAAAATGTACAAATCCCAGCTGATAACGCATGCAAGCGTTATTTTACACTTATTTCCAATGTGGACCGCTTGAATCATGCATCTATTTATTTATATTAGTTGGTGCCATTGCTATAGTGCACTTGATTTTATATTGAACCATATCGTCAGTAGAACAGACACATTGTAGTGTGTCCTCCAGTTGTGGGGATCTGGGTGAGCCTTGAAGGAGGCAGTTACAGGATAGTGTTTTTCAACCACGTAGATATCGACGGAATGCTGGTCAGTGAAAAGTTTGGCTGTCCCCTCTAGCCCTTCCTCTTCTTCATGCCCCCTTCATTTTTTGGACGGAGGCTGGGGTGGTTGTAGTAGCTCAATTTGTCACTTTTTGCATCTGCTGCTACTTTCACACCTCCAATTGGGACTCCCATCGATGTTGACGCAAGTAACACTCGTCTCCCCCGTTCCCTTCCTCCTCCTCTTCTTCCCCTTCAAAATACAGTCTGCAAAACCGCCACAACAAACAAGAGCTGAATACAACAAGCAAGTTGTTTGTTTTAAAAGATGTACACAAGTCACACTACATATTACATGAAGGTGCCTCCCCAATGTTTGATCAAGGAAACAAATGCATTGTATTGTGTCTGTAATGATGTCCCGCGCGTCTCCTCCACCTGTTCCATTAATAAGGCATAGCAGCAATATGGAGGAGGGGGTGAGAGAGGGATGGGGAGGCAGAAAGATAGAGAGACAGAAGGAAGAGAGCGGAAGGCCTGCATGTGGGTTGGGAAGAAGGGAGGGAGAGGGGGGTCAGAGAGAGCAAGAGAGCGGGGGGGGAGGGAGGCAGAGAGAGACTAAAAAAAGCGCGAGCGATGCAGTAGACAACGGCGTGCACTTTGAAGCCTTTCCCAGTAGTGTGTGTTAGTAAACTGGAGGAACACTCCATCAATGTCAAGTGCCAAATTCACGGAGAAAGCCGGCTTCCTGCATGCAGCTGGAGCGAACTAGAGCGAATGAGTCCTCGAGTAAAGAAAAAAGGGAGACACTGAAAGCTGTGCTCCACAATCTCCTACTCTGTTGTTTTGACTGAGGTGAGAGACTGGAAAGAGAAACAGCAGCAGCAAATTACAGTGTTTTTCATTCGTCATCTTATGTAGAAACAAAGGTAACCTGTTGCTGTCTCTCTTTGTTTCCTTGCATCGCCTCTCACTCAGTCTGTCTGTCTGTCAGTCAGTCACTGTGTTTCTCTGGCTGAGTAGTAGATTAGGATGGGGGTGCAGGTGCAGGTGCATGTGTGGGTGTATTTTGATGTGTCTATCAGTGTGTGTGTGTGTGTGTGTGTGTGTGTGTGTGTGTGTGTACGCCTGGGTAAGCGTGTGTGTGTGCGTGTTAGGTTGCAGGTGTGGGTGTATTGTTGCATGACGTGTCTACCAGGCAGTGTTTGCTACGGTTAAGTCACTGTGTGGTGTCTGTCTATCTGTCTGTCTAAATTTCAGCCCTACCTTAGTCTGTCTGGCCCAGACCTGGATTATCAAATGGCCCAGTCACCACAACAATAAGGATGACATCATTGAGTCAGAAAGAATACGGGGGGGGGGGGGGGGGGGGGGGGGGGGGATAGTTTCAGGATTACAGGTAAACCGTGTGACTCACACTACTACAAACTTCCTTTTCAAGGTAGCATTAAAAACACATTTAGAGAACGTAGATAGAATGGAGAGGAGGGAAAAATCCTTCCATCTGTGATGGGCTTACACTGCAGTTGGGGCTGAGAGGCAAAGCAAACATCCTCTCCCAGAATTTAATCAGTAATGGCCGGATCACTGAGTACATATCGGAGGTTGGAAACAGCCTTTAGTGTATGATTCTCCATGTCTGTGGAGGTCCAAACAGATGGAGCTGCACATAGGGGGTCTGTGGGAAAAGATGCCCTGCTGACGGGGAGATGGTGAGATGAAATGGTGGGCGGCATTAATCGGGTGATGCTGCTGCTGCAAAGAGAGAGGGGGGAGAGAGATGGGGAGGGAGATAGAACGGGGGGAGGGGGTATGAGAGGGAGGGGGGAGGGAGATAGTAAAAGAGAGGGGGGAGACAAACAGAAATACAGACAGACAGAAAGAGAAAAAAGGGGGGACATTAGAGGGGAATACATGAGAGAGAGAAAGAAAGAGCAGAGAGAGCAGAGAGAGAGCAGAGAGAGAGAGAGAACAGAGAGAGAGAAAGAGGAAGAGAGAGAGAGAGAGAGAGAGAACAGAGAGAGAACAGAGAGAGAAGAGAGAACAGAGAGAACAGAGAGAACACAGAGAGAGAGAGGCGAGAGACAGAGAGAGAGAGAGTCTAAACCTTACCCCACTGTAAACCAAACTAAACACCCTATGGAAAAATACACCATTACCTTCAATGAAGTTCAACAGTGTAGAGTTCTGTCAAAGTGTATGAAAAGAACATGAGTGTGTCAAGATGAAAACTAATAAATAGTGTGTAAGTGTAAAAAAAAATGATGGTCAGAGTTTGCAGAGGGATAGAAAGCTCCCTAGGACTTTGGGGTGGACGGACAGTCTTTCCGTAGAGATGACAGGAGACTGGGTAAGATGGAATGGAACTTTTTTTACTGGCTGCTACGCTCCCATCTGCCGTCTTTGGCATCCAGTTTGGCTTTTAAAGTGACAGTCAGAGCAGGGAGAGAGATACACACACATACACACACTCCCCCACATACAGTGCAATACAACAGGTTGACATGCGACTCTTGCCAAAATAACAGTGTGAGGATTTTCTGCCATGGGTCACAGATTGTATTTCAGATACTTTTTTTCATGACACACTAAACTACAGCAGATATTTCATGTTTGATTACTATGCGCTGACTGAACACTGAGCATCAGCCAAACCCAGTTAAATTCCCATTTGGTGTGTTAGAAAGGACTATTGTTATGTCAACCACTGATCATTTCTGACCTGTAACAATATCTGTAATCTGGTGTTCCATAAAACATCACAGTTCACTTTCCTGGTATGAGAATGTTCCGTATGCTAGGTATGCTCTACAGTATTCATATTGTATGTTAGTGCATCCCCATCCCTATCCCCACAGCAACTAAGAGAGAGGGAGGGAGGGCAACTGGGACAACTGCAAGAAGCGGTGTAAGAAAAACAACATTCTGCCACTGACAAGAAGCTCCCTTGATTTGCTTATTCTGATGGCTTCTCAAAGTTTCAACTAACTTTCAGCTCCTTAATGACTGCTTTGTTTCCCAGCACCGCCTCGGAGCATCAAAGAGATGCGAAGCGGGAGATGGGAACGAAGACGGAGAGAAATAGAGAGAGGGAGGGATGAAGGGGGGAGGGAGGGAGGGAGAGGAAGGGAGGTGGGGGTGTAGAGGGAGGGAGGGAGAGGAAGGGAGGGTGAGTTCTCCGTCTCTTGGCAAGCCAGCTAGCATACAGTACTATGGAGACACTCTCGTTTGATCTCATCCTAGCATTAACATGTGGTTGTCGTCATCCGATCAAGATGATCCGGTCACTATCTAATTGAGATTTGTTGCATCTACACATGGTAATAAAATGTGTCTCTCATCTGCCCACTGTGTCCTTGCAATGGGCCGATTCCGACCGGAGTTAACCCTTTGACACATACCAACACACGTGGCGTGATCACTCTACAGTGGTCTCTGCTGCGTACTCTCAAACCGGTGTGATAATTTAGATTGTCTAGTTTCGATCAACACAACAGTCAGCGCTTGAGCTGGCCACACTGTTTTTTCACAGAAACATTTTGCACAAACACGTTATGTCCCGAATGTTACCCGATTATTTTTGGATGCAATGTTCAGAAATTCACAGAAGTAGTGTAAGCATTACACAACCATCCAAACCGGAAAATGTAAGCTACATTAGTCTTAGCGCTATCTAAGGAAAGATTGAGGAAACACAAGCGGTCATATTTATCTAACGCTCATCTGACAGAAACCATAATATGAATTAGCTAATAGAAATGGCTATTTACAGGGCATCCCGAATGGCACTGCATCACAATGTTTGATGTGTCACTACAGACCTGGGTTCGATCCCAGGCTTCGTCACAAACAGCTGTGACCAGGCGGTGTCAATAGGGCCCAGTGTTGTCTGGGTTAGGGGAGGTTTTGGCTGGGGGGGCTTTACTTGGCTCATTGTGCTCTAGCAGCTCCTGGTTGTCAGTTGAATAGCGTTTCCTCCAAGACATTGGTGCAAGTTGGCTTCCAGGTTAAGAAATGTGGTTTGGCGGGTCATGTTTCAGAGGATCCATGACTCAACCTTCACCTCTCATTGGGGTGTTGCAGCAATGAGACAAGATTGAAATGGGCAAAATACAGTGCCTTGCGAAAGTATTCGGCCCCCTTGAACTTTGCGACCTTTTGCCACATTTCAGGCTTCAAACATAAAGATATAAAACTGTATTTTTTTGTGAAGAATCAACAACAAGTGGGACACAATCATGAAGTGGAACGACATTTATTGGATATTTAAAACTTTTTTAACAAATCAAAAACGGAAAAATTGGGCG
Source organism: Oncorhynchus clarkii lewisi (assembly GCF_045791955.1). Taxonomy (NCBI): domain Eukaryota; kingdom Metazoa; phylum Chordata; class Actinopteri; order Salmoniformes; family Salmonidae; genus Oncorhynchus; species Oncorhynchus clarkii. Next base: position 59,841,245 of record NC_092149.1, on the reverse strand, counting down.
TGCAAAATTATTCAGCCCCTTTACTTTCAGTGCAGCAAACTCTCTCCAGAAGTTCAGTGAGGATCTCTGAATGATCCAATGTTGACCTAAATGACTAATGATGATAAATACAATCCACCTGTGCGTAATCAAGTCTCCGTATAAATGCACCTGCACTGTGATAGTCTCAGAGGTCCGTTAAAAGCGCAGAGAGCATCATGAAGAACAAGGAACACACCAGGCAGGTCCGAGATACTGTTGTGAAGAAGTTTAAAGCCGGATTTGGATACAAAAAGATTTCCCAAGCTTTAAACATTCCAAGGAGCACTGTGCAAGCGATAATATTGAAATGGAAGGAGTATCAGACCACTGCAAATCTACCAAGACCTGGCCGTCCCTCTAAACTTTCAGCTCATACAAGGAGAAGACTGATCAGAGATGCAGCCAAGAGGCCCATGATCACTCTGGATGAACTGCAGAGATCTACAGCTGAGGTGGGAGACTCTGTCCATAGGACAACAATCAGTCGTATATTGCACAAATCTGGCCTTTATGGAAGAGTGGCAAGAAGAAAGCCATTTCTTAAAGATATCCATAAAAAGTGTTGTTTAAAGTTTGCCACAAGCCACCTGGGAGACACACCAAACATGTGGAAGAAGGTGCTCTGGTCAGATGAAACCAAAATGGAACTTTTTGGCAACAATGCAAAACGTTATGTTTGGCGTAAAAGCGACACAGCTGAACACACCATCCCCACTGTCAAACATGGTGGTGGCAGCATCATGGTTTGGGCCTGCTTTTCTTCAGCAGGGACAGGGAAGATGGTTAAAATTGATGGGAAGATGGATGGAGCCAAATACAGGACCATTCTGGAAGAACCTGATGGAGTCTGCAAAAGACCTGAGACTGGGACGGAGATTTGTCTTCCAACAAGACAATGATCCAAAACATAAAGCAAAATCTACAATGGAATGGTTCAAAGATAAACATATCCAGGTGTTAGAATGTCCAAGTCAAAGTCCAGACCTGAATCCAATCGAGAATCTGTGGAAAGAACTGAAAACTGCTGTTCACAAATGCTCTCCATCCAACCTCACTGAGCTCGAGCTGTTTTGCAAGGAGGAATGGGAAAAAAATTCAGTCTCTCGATGTGCAAAACTGATAGATACATACCCCAAGCGATTTACAGCTGTAATCGCAGCAAAAGGTGGCGCTACAAAGTATTAACTTAAGGGGGCTGAATAATTTTGCACGCCCAATTTTTCCATTTTTGATTTGTTAAAAAAGTTTGAAATATCCAATAAATGTCGTTCCACTTCATGATTGTGTCCCACTTGTTGTTGATTCTTCACAAAAAAATACAGTTTTATATCTTTATGTTTGAAGCCTGAAATGTGGCAAAAGGTCGCAAAGTTCAAGGGGGCCGAATACTTTCGCAAGGCACTGTACAACAGAAAATAAATGACCATTCATCATAATATCCTGAATCCATTCTCTCAATTAGTCTATGAGGTCTGTATACAAACATCTAACATAAAAGTACACCATATTTATACTTAAGATAAATGTACTGATAATTCCATGAGAAAATCTGTTGCCCAGCAAGTGTGAGTTTACAGTGGTTGAATTACATTTATTCAGTGCGTGCAAAGGAACCACACCTGCAAAGCTTGTTAAGCACCTTAATTAGGTAAGTCTAAATACCAACTACTGAAAAGTGTTTAGGAAAGGCATGAGAAAGGCATAATTTCCTAGATCGGAATCGGGCCCATTGTGACCAGAATCACTGGTCCCTCTCTGTATGCAAATTAAGTCACCACACAAACATGCTGAGGATGTGTGTTTGGCCATGTCCGGGGGTGTCCTCGGATGGGGCCACAGTGTCTCCTGACCCCTCCTGTCTCAGCCTCCAGTATTTATGCTGCAGTAGTTTATGTGTCAGTTTGTTATATCTGGAGTACTTCTCCTGTCCTATTCGGTGTCCTGTGTGAATTTAAGTGTGCTCTCTCTAATTCTCTCTTTCTCTCTTTCTTTCTCTCTCTCGGAGTACCTGAGCACTAGGACCATGCCTCAGGACTACCTGACATGATGACTCCTTGCTGTCCCCAGTCCACCTGGCTGTGCTGCTGCTCCAGTTTCAACTGTTCTGCCTTATTATTATTGGACCATGCTGGTCATTTATGAACATTTGAACATCTTGGCCATGTTCTGTTATAATCTCCACCCGGCACAGCCAGAAGAGGACTGGCCACCCCACATAGCCTGATTCCTCTCTAGGTTTCTTCCTAGGTTTTGGCCTTTCTAGGGAGTTTTTCCTAGCCACCGTGCTTCTACACCTGCATTGCTTGCTGTTTGGGGTTTTAGGCTGGGTTTCTGTACAGCACTTTGAGATATCAGCTGATGTACAAAGGGCTATATGAATAAATTTGATGATGATGATTTGATGATGTGTGTACAAAACACAATTATTGTACAGTATAAATACAAATGACACTTAGGCCCTAAGGCAGACAGTAAAAACTGTGTGCATCTCTGAATGTCGCAACTCACTATCCAAACATCGAAAAGTATTGCATTATAATAGCAATGTGTTATTTTCATATCTAATGTAGCAACTGAAATAAACAGTTCGCCCGCTGAAATAAACTTCTTCGCCCGCTTTGAGAATAACACAGTGCCACCAACGCGACCCGCTCCCAAGGACTATGGGCTCTCGTTCTCCATGGCCGACATGAGTAAGACATTTAAAACCTGTTGAGGATATGGCTGACTTATGCCCCCTTTGGAGGAATTGGGTACCCCTAGTAAACTGAAAAGAAATTTGTCAAAAATTGCTAATATATTCATATAATAATTATTATTGGATAGAAAACACTCTAAAGCTTCTAAAACCGTTGGAATTATGTCTGTAAGTATAGCAGAACTCACAGGGCAGGCATTCTTCCAAACTAGTTTTGTGGTCATGAAAGTTGGAGCAACTTTGACGTCATCGCCCCCACCCTTCCCAACCAATTATGGATCTGGGGACACTTTCTATGTCTTCCACTAGATGTCCTCATTCTGTAGAGCGTTTAATCGTTCAAATCCCGCGAGAATTGGCCCTATGGGAGTGATTTGAGGAAGTGCCGCGAGAAAAAACCTGTGCGTTAGGGCGCGAATTGGTCACAGCCATTCCTTTGTTCCAGTACTCAGAAGAAGGACAAACGACGACCGGTTGAATTGAAATTTGTTTTGTGTGTTTAAAACATCATAAAGCTTGCTTCTGCACTTAGTTTGACCTGTTTAGTCGACATATAATATGTAATTTTGAAGTTTTGATGCGCAACTTTTCCGGACCAGAGGACATTTTGGGTGCATTTCAGCTGATGTTATTAGCAGTAGCTAATACAAAGACGCAAGACTTGAAACCAAACGATGTATTGGGTAAGTATGAAGCATTCCAGAACATTCTGAACGAAGACCATCGAAGGTAAGGGAATATTTATGCTGAAATCTGTGTTTCTGTTGACTCCAACATTACGAAGAAATGTAGCTTATATCTGAGCACCGTCTCAGAATATTGAATAGTGTGTGATTTCTGTAACGTTAAAAATAAATGTAACAAAGCGATTGCATAAAGAAGCAGTGTATCTTTCTAACTATATGTAGAACATGTATATTTAGTCAAAGTTTATGATGTCTATTTACGTTATCTTGCCGCGCTACCTAAATTTCCTGCGGACATTTTTGAGTAATTTCTGAACATGAACTCAATATAAATGGACATTTATGGATATAAATGGCATATTATTGAAGAAAAAAAAATGTACTGTGTAACATGTCCTATTACTGTCATCTGATGAAGATTTTCAAAAGGTTAGTGAATGATTTATTTTTTAATCCTGCTTTTATAATTTTATATTTTCTGGGACAAAATGGCTGCCTCTTGTCTTGGTTTCGGTGGTGGTCTAATATAAATATGTGGTGTGTTTTCGCCGTAAAACATTTAAAAAATCTGACATGCTGGGTAGATGAACAAGGTGTTTATCTTTCATTTGAGCTATTGGACTTGTTAATGTGTGGAGGTTAAATATTTCTAAGAATATTTTTGCGTTCCATGCGCCACGGTTTGAGCTCTAGAGGAACCCCTGGCATCAACAGGCATGTTAACCTTCGCAATGCTCCAGGCCCAAACAGCATCCCTAGCCTTATCTTCAGAGCATGCGCAGACCAACTGGCTGTAGTGTACAGACATATTCAATCTCTCTCTAATCCAGTCTGCTGTCCCCACTTGCTTCAAGAGGTCCACCATCATTCCTGTATCCAAGAAAGCAAAGGTTACTGAACTAAATGACTATCGCCCAGTAGCACTCACTCTGTCATTATGAAGTGCTTTCAGAGGCTAGTTAAGGATCATATCACCTCTACTTTAGCTGACACCCTAGACCCACTTCAATTTGCAAACCGCCCCAATAGATCCACAGACGATGCAATCTCAATCGCGCTGCACACTGCCCTATCACAACTGGACAATAGTAATCCCTATTTAAGAATGCTGCTCACTGATCATAGCTCAGCCTTCATCACCATAGTACCCTCCAACTCATCAATAAGCTCGGGCCCTGGGTCTGAACCCTGCCCTGTGCAATTGGGCCTTATTTTTCCTGACGGGCCAGCCCCAGGTGGTGAAGGTAGGAAACAAAACCTCCACTTTGCTGATCCTCGACACAGGGGCCCCACCTATACTCCCTGTTCATCCATGACTGTGTAGCCATGCACGCCTCCAACTCAATCATCAACTTTGCAGACTACACAACAGTAGTAGGCCTGATGACAACCATGTCGAGACAGACTACAGGAAGGAGGTTAAAGCCCTGGCGGAGTGGTGCCAGGAAAATAACCTCTCTCTCAATGTCAACAAAATGAAAGAGCTGATCGTGGACATCAGGAAACAGTAGAGGGAGCATGCCCCTATCCACATCGACGGGACAGCAGGGGAGAATGTGAAAAGCTTCAAGTTCCTCTGAGTACTCATCACTGACAATCTGAAATGGTCCAGCCCCACAGACAGTGTGGTGAAGGAGGCGCAAGAGCACCTCTTCAAACTCAGGAGGCTGAAGAAATTTGGCTTGGCCCCTAAGTCCCTCACAAACTTTTACAGATGCACAATTGAGAGCATCCTGTCGGGCTGTATCACCCCCTGGTACAGCAACTGCACCGCCCACAACCGCAGGGCTCTACAAAGTGTGTTGTCCAACGCATCACTGCCTGCCCTCCAGGACACTACAGCACCCGATGTCACAGGAATGCCAAAAAGATCATCAAAGACATCAACCACTCGAGCCACGGCCTGTTCACCCCAGGTGCATCAAAGCTGGGACCAAGAGACTGAAAAACAGCTTATATATCAAGGCCATCAGACTTTTAAATAGCCATCACTAGCCGGCTACCACCCGGTTACTCAACCCTGCTGCCCTGTGTACATAGACATGCAATTACTGGTCACTTTAATATTGGAACACTAGTCACTTTACTAATGTTTTTTAAAATGTGATCCTTTACTTAACTAGGCAAGTCAGTTAAGAACACATTCTTATTTACAATGACAGTCTACCGGGGACAGTGGGTTAACTGTCTTGTTCAGGGGCAGAACAACCGATTTTTACCTTGTCAGCTCGGGGATTCGATCCAGCAACCTGACTACCTGCCGCCGTTTACATACTGCTTTACTCATTTCATATGTATATACTGTATTCTATTCTACTGTATTTTAGTCAATGCCACTCCGACATTGCTTGTCCTAATAATGATACAGTATATTTCTTAATTCCATTCTTTTACCTTTAGATTTGTGTGAATTGTTGTGAATTGTTAGATACTACTGCACTGTTGGAGCTAGGAACACAAGCATTTTGCTACACCCACAATAACGTCTTCTAAATATGTGTATGTGACCAATAAAATTTGATTCGATTAGGCCAAATGTATGCTCGTTAGTTGCCCGGATTTGTTTACACTTCAAGGATATCCATACAAGATGGGTCTTCGACTACATCCGGAGGTGGTCAGGAAGATCTAATCACAATCAGATCACAACATGCCTTTTGATTGTCTACACATGTCGACAAAGGTGGGCAAAACCTAAATATGGACAGGATCAGGACAACAGATACATGCTAGAAACAGGTGTAAATGGGGCTTCTGTTTCACACATCTCACTCCATCTCTATCTCTCCTCCGCTGGCTTTACGCATCCAAGGCAATCGCCAATCAGTGGAATGTGTGTGTGTGTGTGTGTGTGGAGCTTTACAGAGACTCCCAGACTGAACACACAGCAGTACTGCTACAAAGTCACCAAGCGAGTCTCCCATACCATTTCAGTCTGGAGCGGCGGGAACCTTTCACCTTAACCAATCACCGCCTAGCGTTGACGCAGATCTGAGGAGGAGCGGCTTCCATTTGAAGTTTGACACCTCTGAGACAAGACGGGAACGAAATTAGTTTTGTTTGGATTCACTTCTTGTTTGAAAAATTCCATGTGCTAGTTGTCAGAAATGAACTTGCAGAGAGAAGAGGATGGAAGGGAGGGAGGAGGAGGGGAGTAGGTGAAGAAGGAGGGTGCTTACTACCCAATTAAAGCTCAGTTCCATTTGCATTCTGCTCCTGTGTAGCCTGGCCAGGTGCAGGGAGTCACGCATAATATTATTCTCTAATTAAAAGTAGAACCAGACATTCCAGTCCAAGCCAAGGAGGAGGTCTTTTTTTCGGACCTCCATTTATCTGGGTCACTACAGGGCTGTGTCCCAAATGACACCCTATTCCCTATATAGTGCACTACTTTTTGACACGTCCTAGGTTTAAGTATTGTCCTTGTGCATCTTAAGGCCCATACTGTACTGTACTGTATTTCTCCTTGACTGCTCACGTCGGTGTTACTATACCATAATGAACAAACATCTGCTGTAATCTCAGGAGAGGACAGCTTTTATGTCCAAATCAATGCTGGCTGTAATAGGACAAGGTGCTTGGTGCTTTAGTGGATGTGTCCCAAATGGTGCTTTAGTGGATGTGTTCCCTTTTTAGTACACTACTTTTGACCAGGGCCCATACAGCGCTCTGATCTGTCTCTGCTTTCCATAACAGTGTGTGTGTATAGACCTAGTCTCTCCTTGTCAGCACTCACAAGCCAACCTCTGTGCTTTTAATATAAGCAGCTAGAAGTGATTCTGAAAACACACAATTGTGCATTATTTATACGCCTAGGGAGAGGTGTTTTTAGATCTAATTTCTCACTCCTTATGTGCTCTGATTGTCTCCCCTAATTCCAGTTTGTTTAGTCAGGTAGATGCAAATGGCCGCTCATTTGCATGTCAAATCTCAGGGAGAGCGAGAAAGAGGGGGAGAGAGGTAGAGAGAGGGGGAGGATGTAGTTAGGAGGAGGGGGTGGGATGGGCTTGCGGGTTGTGGAGGTTGATGGGAGAGAGATGGGGAGGAGGTCGGAGAGGGAGGGAGGAAAGAAGAAAGAGTGCTGGGGTGGAGGGAGGTTGACAAGAGAGAAAGTTATCTGAATGATTAGCTAAATGATTGCAAGCTTGTATAACGTAAGAGCCTGCTAGCCTGTTACTGAACTCTATTCAATTTGGAATTTGTTGAATTTTTTAATAATATGCTAAATATACTACAGAGCTCCAAGCAGAGAGTTGGGGGTCAGCTCTGTCGTTGTCCTGCTGTTAATCCTGTCAATGTCTCAAATGGCACCCTATTCCCTTGGTAGTGCACTACTTTTTACTAGAGCCCTGGTACAAAATAGTGCATTATATAGGGACTAGGGTGCCATTTTGGATGTATCCCCTGTCTGTTACAGTGAAAATGTGTGACGAGTGATAGACACCACCAAGGCCCAGGGGGGTGGGGGTTTGGCGGGGTTGGAGGGGGTGATGGGGGGATAGGGGCTGTTGGATGGTCTCTGGTGAGATCCGAAGTGACCCTGCACGCAATGGCTGTGGCCGTCATGCCTCGTGTGTTGCTCTGTTTGAGAGGTGTGAAGAGGAAGGTGACGGGAAGTTCTCTCTCTTTCCCTATCTTTCCTTCTTTCTCTCTCTCGCTCTCCTTTGCTCTCTCTCTCTTCCTCTTTCTCTCTCTCTCTCTCTCTCTCTCTCTCTCTCTCTCTCTCTCTCTCTCTCTCTCTCTCTCTCTCTCTTCCTCTTCCTCTTTCGCTCTCTCTCTTCCTCTTTCTTTCTTTCTCTCTCTCGCTCTCTCTCTCTCTCTCTCTCTCTCTCTCTCTCTCTCTCTCTCTCTCTCTCTCTCTCTCTCTCTCTCTCTTCCTCTTTCTCTCTCTCTCTCTCTCTTCCTCTTTCTTTCTCTCTCTCTCTCTCTCTCTCTCTCTCTCTCTCTCTCTCTCTCTCTCTCTCTCTTCCTCTTTCTCTCTCTCTCTCTCTCTCACTCTGTCTTTCTCTCTCTCTCTCTCTCTCTCTCTCTCTCTCTCTCTCTCTCTCTCTCTCTCGCTCTCTCTCTCTCTTCCTCTTTCTCTCTCTCTCTCTCTCTTCCTCTTTCTTTCTTTCTCTCTCTCTCTCTCTCTCTCTCTCTCTCTCTCTCTCTCTCTCTCTCGCTCTCTTCCTCTTTCTCTCTCTCTCTCTCTCTTCCTCTTTCTTTCTCTCTCTCTCTCTCTCTCTCTCTCTCTCTCTCTCCCTCTCCCTCTCCCTCTCTCTCTCTCACTCTCTCTTTCTCTCTCTCTCTCTCACTCTCATCATCTCCCTCTCAACTCCCTTATCTTACCTCGTTTGCACTCACTGTATATAGACTTTTTGTTTTCTTTTTTCTACTGTATTATTGACTGTATGTTTGTTTATTCCATGTGTAACTCTGTGTTGTTGTTTGAGTTGAATTGCTATGCTTTATCTTGGCCAGATTGCAGTTGCAAATGAGAACATGTTCTCAACTGGCCTACCTGGTTAAATAAAGGTGAAAAAAACCTCTCTCCCTATCTCTCTCTCTCTCTCTCTCTCTCTCTCTCTCTCTCTCTCTCTCTCAATTTAATTCAAATGGCTTTATTGGCATTGGAAAGCAAGTGAAATAGATAATAACGATGCACTCACAAAAGTTCCAAAAGAATATAGACATTTCAAATGTCATATTATGGCTATATACAGTGTTGTAACGATGTGCAAATAGTTAATTAAAGTACGAAAGGGGAAATAACAAACATAAATATGACATATGACATATGTCTCCCCTCTCTCTCTCTCTCTCTCTCTCTCTCTCTCTCTCTCTCTCTCTCCCAGGCTCCATGGCAGCTCGCTCTCCTCTCCCTGCCTGCACAGGTCAGTGTCCTGGGGAGTGAGAGGAGGAGGAGGGGGATGGAGTGATAGAGGGATGGGGGGAGGACGCAGAGGTGAGAAATAGTCTGTCTACACCAACACCAAGGTAACAAATCTACCTTGATGTTTTACAGGACACCTTCCTCACTGTGTTGAAATCCTTTGCCGCTAAAATACCTTCTACTGTATATATCTTTTTACTGGGTTTGAGCTCCATTTTTCTCTTTGTTCGGCTCTCTGAGTTACAACCCTGGCCTTCATTACGCCCCTGTGAACACAACCAGCGGTCAGGAGCCTGAGCCAGACACAAACTCTCGCAAACAGAGAAGCAGAGGATGAGCACAGCAGCAAAGCCACAGCCTTGGCCAAAGCCCAAAGCCCAATGCCCATAAATCGCCTTTTATGAGCTTGACTTGATGAAACTATTTCCCTCGACACCTTGCTTTTGCCGCACCCGATGTTGGTTTATTTCTCCACAGCCGAGCGGTTTTATGTCCCATTTCAGCTGCTGTGACTGGACCCAGATATCATGGAGAGAGCGGGGGCCCTGCTGCCTGTTCCCTGTCTGGGCCCAGAATCGCACCCTGTCGCCGTGCCGTCCCCCTCATATCTCGCAGACTGATGTGCCTGTCAGTGTGGCTTGTCTTCTGCTGGCTGCCCCTGCTTCATAACCTTAACCCCTTACAACCTCACTGCCCTATCTGCAGGATAGAGAGAGAGGAAAGAGGTGGATAGTGAGACAGAGAGAGGCCTGATGCCTAAAAGACAAGCCATGTTTCAGAGATGATGGAAAAAGTGAACGGGAGGAAAGAGAGAAAGAGAGACGGAAGGAAAAGAGGGGAGAGACGGGAGCAAGGAGAAACAGAGCATGAGAAAGGAAGACAGAGAGCCAACAGATAAATAAGGGACTTGTGAATAAGGGCGTAAGGAAAGAATAAGGGAATGGGGAAACAAAGGGAGAGAGAAAGAGAGAGATGGGTGTGAAAGGGAATTATGGGTAGGGATATATTTCGAGATGAGCATTAAGAGAGTGTGAACATTTAAATTAGAGGGTGGGGAAAACGTGTGTAAGGACACAATAATAGAGGAGAGGAAGAAGACAGTGAAACTGAATAGACAGGAGCAGAGAGAGAGAGAGAGAGAGAGAGAGAGAGAGAGAGAGAGAGAGAGAGAGAGAGAGAGATGGAGGGGGCATTTTCTGAAGAGAAAGACAGTCGAGGAGAGTGAGCGGGAGAACAAATATTTTTATTTGCCATTTAGCCTAATTTATGACATTTATGCTGGGTTAATTAAGACAGAAGGAGGGAGGTAGAGGAAGGAGAGAGAGTAGAGTGAGGGGCAGATAGAAGGAGGGTGGCAGGGAGAGTGAGCAAGGGAAAGAGGAAAGGAAGCAAACCCTAGATCCCAAAACCTCAATATATCAACTGATGTCCAGTTTTTAGCACTCAGTGCCCCCTTCCACCCCCGCCCATGCCCTCCACACAACATCACCACTACCACCCCTTCTCACTGGCTGTGCCAAGGGGCTTGGAGGCCCAGGGCTGATGGAGGGTAATGGGGGGCCTAGGAGGGAATGTTTGGGATGCCATGACATGGTGGGAAATGAGGGGGTGGTGAGTTGGTCCAATCCACTAACTACCATCCAGGCACAGATGTCTGAAAAAGAGTACAGTCCACTAATTCATAGAGAGACAGAGGGGTAGGAGGGGCAATATAAGGGTTTGTAAAAATAAAAAAATGTTTGCGTATGCGCTTGTGTGTGACACAGCCTCTGTCAGGATGCGTCTCGCCCTGCTGCTCTTAGGCTGAGCACTTCATCACCCCCTCCTCCCCTCCCTCCCCCGTTCCGTCACCTGCTCCCATGCATAGACAGGGCCCTGTCACCGCGTCACAAACAGTGGCAAGCACAGAGCTTCTGTGTGTGAGTGTCTGTGTGTCTGTGTGAGTGTGTGTTTATTATATAGAAGGCAGATGGGTCTTTACATGATGTAGCTTGACTTGATGAGGAATAATGTCCAAGGCTCTCTGCAATTGGATGAATTGGTGCCTCTAGTGCAATTCAAAAGGCTCATTGAGGACATTTTTACTGAAGAATGTGTTTGTTTTCTATCATTGTGCTTTGCTTTTTGTGTATTGATGTGAATATTGATCTGCATATTGATGTGAATATTGATGTGTACAGGGTTTACTGTAAAATATACCTTGGTCTCAGCATGACTCCCTCTCAAAATAAAAGTTAAATAAAATAAAAGTAGGGTGCCTCTTCCCCTTTTCCTCGGTCCTTAGCACCCAGTAATTTGGACATATATCAACCACAGCTCCTCTCCTTTCCTCTCCTCCCCATTCCTCTCCTCTCTTCTCCTCTCCAGGAACAGGTTCTCTATAGTCTCATGTTGCATAATAATGACAGGAGAGAGAGAGAAAAAAGATGATTCAGGCATTATAATTAGACATTATTATGAACTCTCATCCTGGTTCTCTCCTTCTCTCTGTTTCACTCCTCCTTTCTCCAATTATAGCATCCCCCCCCCCCCCCCCCTCCACAATCTCCCACGGCATCTCTCCCCACTTCCATTTTGACATCTCTTCCTCATTAGTTTGCTTTGAAATTACGTTGCTGCTGTTGAACATGATAAAACACCAACTGGTGTGCGGTGATTATAATCACTCATTTGTTTGTTACTAGGGCAGATTGAACTGTTTTATGGTTTGTTTTACAGCAGGATTTACAGAATGCTTTAATGTGTTAGTCCAATTAACCACTATTAATTGGCAAGTTAGTATTCTATTTGCATTCTATTTTCTATTTTATTCTATTCTATTCACTTCAAGGTAATGACTCCAATGGGTTAGTGTCACAGCAGGTACATGGGTCAACCTTTGGTTATAGCCATATTCTCACCACTCACACCATTCTCTCTACATTATTCTGAACCTTGTGTTCCTCAAAAATCTATTCAAGTAATTGCAAACCCTTTTCTTCACTGTGTTTTTGGTTTATGGTTCTGGAGTGGCAGGCAGACAGTGGGGACAAACAGCCAATCAGATCTGAGAGCCAGGACCCAGGAAGTAACAGCCCAAACTCCTGCCCACACGTGCTGCCTTTTTATGTCTGTCTGTCTGTCTGTCTGTCTGTCTGTCTGGCTGTGGCTGGCTGCATAACTGCTGTGGAAACTTGGCTGTGGTTCAACAAGGTGATTTAGTGTTTGTAGAGGAGGTAATTCCAGCGAGGCTGGCACTTTGTAGCCTCCTAATTGGGCCTCTCATTAACAAGTAACCTTCAATTTCTAATGAAGCGTAACTTTTTGATTTGGCTAGAGGGTGAACAAAGGAGCAGGGAAACACAAAGAAATACGGAGGTCGTAAACTGCTGCTGAAAACATCCACAAGCAATCAGTAGATTTGGCTTAAGATGTAGGCTACTTTTATTGTATGAACCTGTGACACTGGTTTATACTGAGAGTCAAAAAGCTTGAGATAACGTTTTGTATACTCATTGTATATCTGACAACACCTGCTCTTTCCATGACATAGTGTAACAGATCTCCTCTTCTGAGGAGGAGTAGCGAGAAGGATCGGAGGACCAATTTGTAAACACCCACGAAACACAGGTGGAAAAAGGCTACCTAAGTATGATTCTCAATCAGAGAGACAACTAACGACACCTGCCTCTGATTGAGAACCATACTAGGCCGAACACAGAAACCAACATAGAAAAACAAACATAGACTGCCCAGCCCAAGTCACGCCCTGACCATACTAAAACAAAGACAAATCAAAGGAACTAAGGTCAGAACGTGACACATGACTGACCAGGTGAAACCTATGATCCCTTACTGATGTTACTTGTTAAATCCACATCAATCAGTGTAGATGAAGGGGAGCAGACAGGTTAAAGAATGATTTTTAAGCCTTGAGACAATTGAGACATGGATAGTGTATATGTGCCATTCAGAGACTGAATGGGCAAGACAAAAGATTTAAGTGCCTTACAGGGTATGGTAGAGGGTATGGTAGAGGTGCCAGGTGCACCGGTTTATGTCAAGAACTGCAACGCTGCTGGATTTTTCATGCTCAACAGTTTCCCGTGTGCATCAAGAATGGTCCACCAACCAAAGGACATTAGCCAACTGTACACAACTGTGGGAAGCATTGGAGTCAACATTGGCCAGCATCCCTGTGGAACACTTTCAATACCTTGTGGAGTCCATGCCCTGACGAATAGAGGCTGTTCTGAGGCCACAAAGGGGGGGACTCAATATTAGGAATGGGTTCTTCTTGATTTCTGCATTCAGTGTGTTTCTGTGACGCTACAGGGCCTCAATAAGCTGGAGGTTTTTGTCAATTGTATATACTGGGTCTGTATATACGATATGTATTGTCCACTCAGGTAGAAATTAATTTCACTCTGGTCAGCAGCACATCACACTGTATACTGTACGTATACATATCAAATTGGCATAATTCACATAATCCATACGTTCTTTCTAGAGCTGGGATATTGACATGACCATGTGTGACAGATGTGGTCTGGACTGTGTCCACTGCATTCTATAAAACCAAGACCATCCCTAAAATAAAAGTCCAGAGAGATCAATTCAGCTGCCTGGTCCATGCTGGTGTAGTCTGACAGCCGTAATGTCAGATGACCATCCATCCACCCAGCCATGGCGTGTGTGTGTGTGTGTGGAAATGGTGGGTAATGTTTAAAGCCGCCTGACCTTTCCAGCCAGTGACCTGCAAATGGGTGTTCTATTCATTGCTGTTTTTATTGCGACGGGCATTTTCCCCTCTTTTTATGACTGTTTGACATTTGCTAGGTCCCTCAATAGGTCTGGCTGGGTGACATGGTAAGCATCCGGCTCACAGAAAGCACTAAGATAGATATGAGATTCCTAGTTCAAACACCACAATCTTAGGTTTTTTCAGCCGACTCAGCCGAGACCAATGGGCAGTGGTCAAAATATAAGCTACATCGAGACACTGCATGCATCCAACAGTGGACACACAGTTGTTTATAATCAGCGCTGTGAATTCAATAGATTTAATATGATCACTGATCCTAACACAGTCCCTGTCCTATGAGACATATAGAAGGGACATACTCTACTGTAGTCACACATGCTTTCTTTGTCCCTGTTCAGTGAGTAGGGAGATGAGGGAGACGAGGCAGAGTGTTTGAGACAAACACACACACTCCCCTGTAGTGGCCTGCACCGCTGCCACCTGCTGTGTACTTTACGACCTGTGGGACCTCGTTAGGGTTGGAGGCAAGCAGACAGGCAGGCGGCGCCACCGTGAGCTGGGCTCCCTAGCCTGACTGACTGTCACCCTGCCTGGGACTCCGTCTGAGTCTGGGTCTGGACTTGCCTCTCCAGAGCTCACTGCCCCTCAGGATGAGAGGGAGGGTGGGATGGGGAGGGTGTGGAGGGAGGGATGGAGGGTAGGACAGGGAGAGATTGGGTGAATGAAGGAATGGGGGAGAGAGGGAGGGGAAATAGAGATGGAGGGAGATGGAGAATAGAGGGAAGGATGGGGTAATAGAGGGAGGGAGGAATGGAAAAGGGAGGGGTGGAGAATACAGGGATAAAGGAAAGGAGAAAGGGGGTCATCGGGGTCACAGCGACAGACTGTCACATCCTTCATGAGTCGGTGCTGCAGCGGTGCTCTCATCAGCCATGACATCACCCAGCCTGTTGACATTAGCCTAGTAGGCCGCAGCTCACTGGCAATTATCTCTCCAAATGTCACAAGTGGGAAGAGGAGAGGAGAGGGCTCAGTGATGAGCTGATGAACACGCTCCATGATCACCATCCCCATACAGGACCAGGCCATGGTGGAGAGGAGAGGGCTCAGTGATGAGCTGATGAACACGCTCCATGATCACCATCCCCATACAGGACCAGGCCATGGTGGAGAGGAGAGGAAGTGGGGAGACACTTGTACATTGATGAGGGATTTAGAAATGGTAGGAAGCTCTCAGATTTGTCCACTGTTCAGTTGATATCTCTACACTATCTCATCATCACAGAATATCTGATCATTTAGGTGAGGCTACTGGCAGGATTTTGTATTATAATGGTATTGTATTATAATGCCAATAAACCAATGACATTGTAGAAATTTGTTGATTTTTTTCAAATACATTTATTGGGATTATTGGCAATTAGCATTGACATAATGGACTCCATGGGGGTGGTGTGTGTGTGTGTGTGTGTGTGTGGTATGTTCCACATATAGAAATGACATGTCTATAATGAGAGCTGTAATCAGCCTGTAAGCCTCTGGCGGGTCTGGTGCCCCTCTGTGCCCTCCTCAGCACGGCTCCTCTCGCTCCTCTCTCTCTCTTCTCTCTGTCATCACACACTCAATACACACAGAGCCAGGAGCCAGGGAAGCCTATAGGGACCAGCCAGGATGCAGGTTAGGAAGATAGAGAAGAGTCCCCCCCCCCCCACCATGGCCATGGCTGAGGTGAGCTGAGCCCCCCACTGTCCCAACTCTTTCACACCCCGGCTAAAGAAGCGTCCACTAAAGCTAAAGCTAATTGACAGGGACGGCCAATGAGACAGACTGCTGTTTTAATAAGAGAGGAGCAGAGCTAATGCCGTGCTAACGTGTGTGTGTTGCTATGCAGAATCTGCAGACTGCCCCACTGCCCCAAGCATCACAGAGGGGGGTGTTACCACAGCAAACCCCTAATTAGTAGGTGTCAGGAATGATGATGGCAATTTTTTTCATTATTCAAATGGTTCCATAGTGGTCTGAATTTGGCCCATTGGCACATGCCAAATTTCCGAGTCGATGTTTCATTCAGTACTGCACGTTCGAATGAAGGAAAAAACAATGACAGATCTTAATTCAAGATGTTTGTTCTTCGTTATCATCGCAGTGTAGATGTGGTTCGTTTTGTCAAAGCCGTCTTTTTGTCCCACTTTCGAAGGATCATTTTACAAAAACACTTGATTGATTGAATCCCACAATGACTGAACAGTAGTGAATGGGGACAATAGTTAAAAAGAAGAGAAGTCTGGCCCAGTCTTTGAAACTAACTGCTGCTTTTTCATTTTCAAAGTCATCTGGAAGGTTTGTGATTGTGCCAGCTCCATTCCTCCCTTTGGTCTTCCCTGCAGTTCCCTTCCCAGGGCATTTAATATTTCCCCTTGACCTTTACAGAATGACCAGAAAATGTGAGATCTATTATTTTTATTGCAGCTTCTTCCCTCTAAATTACCATTTGACATTTGGGTCTGTCCGTTCTCTGGTCTGGCTCACTGAGAGGGGTTAAATACACAAGGCAGACAAAAAGCCATGGCAGGGCCAAACTACAACGCGTTGGAAACGGGCCGAGCGACCTTCACCACTGTCTGTGTGTCTGCAGCCCAGGCTAGACTCTAGTCAGCAACTGAGTTTAGGGATCTAAAAATGGGACATTGCAGAAGTCATCGTCCGCACCATGTCCTCTCCTCTCCAGCCGCTCTGGGATGTTGGGACGTTTCTCTGTCTGTCTGTCTCTCCCTGTGCTTGCCTTGCCTCCTGGCTACAGTAGTATTCCTGCAATTTTTTAAAACCCCAATAGCTACATTATCAGCCCTCCTTCATCCCCCCTACCTCCCCCTGCCTGCTTCCCCCTGCCTTCCCCAGCGTCACGTATCTCCCAGGCAACTGTCCAGGCCGCTAGGCAACCAGCAGCACCACCACTCCAAAGCTCCTCTGGCTGTGTCTCTGAGGGCTCGCTCTTTCCTCTCTCCCTCTACTTGCCATTATCTCCTCTTTGCAAGTTTGCACCATCCATCCATCCATCCCCCTCTCTCTCTCTCTCTCTCTCTCTCTCCCTCTCTTCCCCTCTTTCCCTCCCTCCCTATCCATCTCTCTCCATCTCTCCCCCTCTATCTATTTCTCCCACTGGTTTCCCTTTATAGTTTTCTTGTCCCCGTCTCTCCTTCACACTCATGTTTACTTTCACTTGATTTCTGCAGCTCTCTCTCTTCTGCTTCATAGCCTTATGTCTTGTTTCTCTGGCTCTCCTCCTCCTTCTCTGTGCCCCTCTGTACCTCTTATTCTCACTCTGTCTTCTCTGTGCTGTGTGCCCTTATTCCTCTTCCTGTCGCTTACTTTTGCTCTCCATCTCTCTCTCTCTCCCCCTCCTCCATTCTTCTCTTTGTTGGCTGCTGTACTGGAGCCCATGGCATGCTGTAATAACAGGTTGTCAAGCTCCTTTTTGTGCTCAAGACATTTGCATATTCAAAACTGTCATTGTGGGTTTTCCCCGAACAAGCCTGAAATCTCAAATCCCTGTGTGTGTGTGTTTTCACAAGGACCATCTGTGTAACAAGAATATATGAAGAGTTTCATTCCAAAATGCTAAATATCCATTATCATTAATATTGGTAAATTATCTTTTATTGTTTAAAGAAATTATAAAATATATTGTTTTTTTCACTATCTAATCATGGCATGGGGTTGTTCAATGAAAGAAGTGTATTTGTTAACAATCTATCACTTGATGGTTGTCATGCCCTGACCTTAGATATCTCTGTTTTTCTATATATTTTGGTTAGGTCAGGGTGTGACCAGGGTGGGTACTCTAGTTTTTGTATGTCTAGGGTTTTTGTATGTCTAGGGGTTTTTGTATGTCTATGTTGGCCAGATATGGTTCCCAATCAGAGACAGCTGTTTATCATTGTCTCTGATTGGGGATCATATTTAGCTAGCCATTTTCTTCATTTGTGTTGTGTGATCTTGTCTATGTATAGTTGCCTTAGTGCACATCAGTAGCGTCACGTTTCCTTTGTTGTTTTGTTCAGTGAGTTTCGATTTATTCAAATTATGTGGAACTCTACTCATGCTGTGCCTTGGTCCGATCCTTACGACGAACGTGACAATGGTTTCGTTTTCAGAGAGACAAATAATCATTTAACTCGGATTCAGTCTTTTACGATTATCATGTCACACTGTACGATGTTGCCAAATTCTAATCGTGATATCAACCTGGCCAGATTGTACAATTTGCTTCAGTTCTGTCATCACATTCTGCCATTGTCTTGCGAGGCCACGTCAGCCAAAGTAGGCTACGTCAACTAGAGCATGGTATTTGATCTGCGCATGTGCCAGCACCAGAAGCGCAATCCTCACTCTATGCTTATGAGTGAAGTGAGTTCGGAAAAACTGACAGCATGCAAATTAGAAATAGTTGTCACATGCAAACTTTATATAACTCAGAATCAAATAGACTTCTGTTAATTTTGATTGCCGATTTTGTGCATTTATCAAAATCCCACCAGAGCCTCACCTGTTTTGAGCCCCACCTGTTTTTTTTGTTGTTGCCTGTTTTGCATGTTATTTTGGCATTAATACGTGTCACATAGAATTTTGCAAACAATGTAAAAAAATAAATATATAATTGAGTTAATAAAGCTGCATACAAACTTGGTATTTTTTTGCTTTCTTGAGTAAGGCAGCTCCAAAATGCAGGTGTTTCAGCCTAGCTTTGTGCTTTCTGTGGTGGTGGGGCAGCCAGCGGAAAATACGGAGCGTAGGGGTTGGTAATGTTCTATAGTTGTTCTGTCACTCATGAGGACACTACGTCACCGCAAAATCTATGGGTAGAGTTCAAAAATTCAAGCCCCTTGGGTGCTGCCATAGAGTTACATGAAGGCTCAAGGTCATTGGCCACAGATAAAATGACGTCAAATCACGTTATATCTACAGTAGCTTTGATTGGACTTATCATGTCAACATCATACTTTCCAAATCTTAGCTAGCAAGCCAGCAGTCATCATCATTAATTAATTTGATCTACTGGCAAATCCTTTCCAATCCTTGTCTTAAGAGAAATAATGAAAAGGAATGATGGATAAAACGTATCGGTGCTCATCGGCCATTAGACATGAACAAGTTTGAAATTGCAATTCAACAATGAGTGGTTTGGATGGAATCAGTGGCTAACTGCAAGCACTGCAAAGTAATCACTAGCCTTCTCTTCAGTGGAGTGGGTGTGTGGTCCAAGTCTGGGTTTAAGGGTCTCTTTTCCAAGCTTAAAAGAATAAACATTCAACATTGGCCATGCTGTCAATCCTGCATGACTTCTGCTGTGCTCAAAACAACTGGAAACACGGAACTGGGAAATCTTAGACTTCAGTGAATTCAAGACAACTGGGAACTCGGAAGAAAATGAGCTCTGAATGGGACAATACGTTTTGAACAGTCATCCAACTCGGAATTGCAAGTAGGGAACTCGGGCCTCTTTCTAGAGCTCCAACCTGAAGATCACTGATGTCATCCCAGTTGTCTTGAAAGCACCATAAATCCAGAGAATGCCAGACTTTGATGACAAAATTTGCCCATGAAGGACCTTGCCCTTCCAAGAATGTCTTGTATATTGCTGTATAAATGAAGTAATATGCCAGGGAGATATGTATACTGTAGCTAAGAAAGTAATACTAAGTGTATGTTGTGTAGCAAGCTGTTAGTAGCCCATGTGCCTCTTCCTAATAATTTGGTCCCTTTCCCCCTCATAATTTAGCCTACTGTTCTGACTTGGTGGTGCACATGTAGCCTATATCCTGCAATCATTGAATATTGAAAGACCTTTCATTGTCTGCTTATATGCCCCCTTTATTTATCCTAAGGCCCTGACTTGGTGTACATGGAGAATACTGCAAGAACTGTCCATGTTCCGAATTCTGTCGCTGTACATTTCAAAAGTGCTGAAGAAATAGTTATATTGACTACGTCCGTCCTTGCTCATTCATTAATGTCTTAATTGAAATTATGGATTACCTCTTATCTTCTCGTCATCCCCTTATGCCATAGTTTGTACACCTCAATTGTCAGTAGAAACCCCATATGTTTAAGCAAGTCAGCCATATCAGCTATGTTTTTTTAAAAGGCAGTAAATGAGGCTGAATGAACAGTTTTGCTGCCAGACAAGGCTCAGCTTATAGCAAGGTGTAGCAGTGGTAAGGTTTTGGGACTGCTGTTGGGACTCTGCTGTAGGGACAGCTTGTGGGCACCGTTTGTAAACATTATAGTGCATTTCAAATCAAATCAAATGTCATTTTATTAGTCACATGAACCGAATACAATACAGTGACATTCTGACTTACAAGCCCCTAACCAACAGTGCAGTTAAAAAAACGGAAAAGAATAAGAAATAAAAGCAACACGTAATTAAAGAGCAGCAGTAAAATAACAATAGCGAGACTATATACAGGGGGGTACCGATACAGAGTCAATGTGCGGGGGCACCGGTTAGTTGAGGTAGTATGTACATGTAGGTAGAGTTATTAAAGTGACTATACATAGATGATAACAGAGAGTAGCAGTGGTGTAAAGAGGGGGGGGGGCACTGCAAATAGTCTGGGTAGCCATTTGACTAGATGTTCAGGAGTCTAATAGCTTGGGGGTAGAAGCTGTTTAGAAGCCTCTTGGACCTAGACTTGGCACTCCAGTACCCCTTGCCGTGTGGTAGCAGGGAGAACAGTCTATGACTAGGGTGGCTGGAGTCTTTGACAATTAATGTATTGTTTAGTGTTGTGTTGTGTTGTGTAGTGGCTTTGCTGTCGTGTTTGCACCACCAAGATTTACATGCTAAAATTGCCACTGGTGTCATGTAAACACGATTAAAAAATATATATTTAACCTTTATTTAACTAGGCAAGTCAGTTAAGAACAGATTCTTATTTACAATGACAGGACTACTCTCAATAATCGTATTATTGCGTGTATACTCAGTGGCAGCAGGAATTTTGTAACACCAGCCACGCTACACGACAAAGGAAAAACAATCGGAAACTGTCAGAACTTTGTTGGAGCCAACGACCTCACCTGGTGCTAATTGATTGGCAGACTTAGACCCTGTCACGTTGAATGAGCCAAGACATCCGGCAATCATTTACAACCTAAGAATTTGCCCAAGACGTGGACGTTTTGTCTGGGACGGCAAAATTGTGGCATAAGACAGCTAAAATTGTACAGTCTGGAAAGGCCTTAAGGGCATTCATCTTAAGATAGCTAGGTGAGACAACCACATATCACTGTCAGATATACAGGAGAGGAACATTCCATTCCAGATTAACAACGGATATATAGCGTTTAGAAAAAACATTTTCATACACATCTAAAATCTATGAATAAAAGATCTGAGAACAGTAATATTTTACACACATGAAGGTACCCCAAACCAATCACTCCTGATGAAAAAACACAAAGGCGTTTTGGAAATAAACTCTTCATATCAAGCATGTGAACGTCTGAATGATGTAGTTGTGTTGTTTATGTACTGTATGCGCGACTTTATGTATACTTATGTGCATTAATATGTATAAAGACTAAAGTGGCTTGGCATAGCGGGGAGGCAGGCTGCATTCCCTCACAGACAGACGGTGGATGGCGAGAGAGAGAGTGTGATGCTGAATTACTGCCTATCCCTTGCTTGCCAAGAGAAAGCATCAGCCTGCAAATAAAAGATAATGGAGGCCAAATAAACACTGAAGGCACTGATCCGGGTCCAACTCAGTACTGCTGGTCCCTACACACGCACACACACACACACACACACACACACACACACACACACACACACACACACACACACACACACACACACACACACACACACACACACACACACACACACACAGAGAGAGAGAGAGAAGAAATGTGCTTTTAAATGGGGGGAGAGCTTTGCCAAGTCCAGGGGGCTTGTTGGCAGCACTGAGAGGGGATTCACAACTCACTCTAGGGACAATTATCTCCCGGTCCGCTTCAGTTCACCAGCTGTTACAATGTAATAACATGTTTATAACCTGTTGGAGCCGTCATAAAACATGCAGTAAAACATTTTAATGGAGCATAAACACCAACATGATTAAGGAATATAGAGCAATATCTCCTCTCATATCTCCTACTCTTCCTTTGATCCAGTAGCTTGCTGTGAGGATGTGTTGGTGCGGTTTGTCAATAGGCAAATACATAAGTGCTCAATTAGGTGTTTGTTATACGCTGAAATATGGAGGCAATGGCCGTTATATAGAGCAATCAGACAGTGATGCTTAGTAACTACACAGACCTTAATAACGCTCTCAATACCTTCATTATCCAACTCTAGCTATCGCACTGTAAAGTCTTGATAGGCATGTGTGTGTGTGTGTGATTATGTGTGTGTGCGTGTGTGTGTGCGTGTGCGTGTGCATGCGTGCGTGTGCATGCGTGCGTGTGCATGCGTCCGTGTGCTCCTTCGCATGCACGTGCATGTGTATGTCCGTGTGTGTGTGGGTGGGGGCTCAGTTATTGGTAACAGTAATATTTATGCATAATAGATTGGTCTGCTGCAGTGCCTTATGGGTAAGTAATGGCTGCAGGTTCTTTGGTGTTATTGACTGTCAGAGCAGCCCACACTGAGACAATACCTGAGTCCCAATTAGAACCCTATTCCTTACATTGCCTGGTTGCTCTTTAAAAGTGCTTTCATCACCATCTTAAATAAACATGCCCCATTCAAAAAATGTAGAACTTGCCCTTGGTTCAACCCAGACTTGACTGCCCTTGACCAGAACAAAAACATCCTGTGGCATACTGCACTAGCATTGAATAGCCCCCTTGATATGCAACTTTTCAAGGAAGTCAGGAACCAATATACACAGTCACTTAAGAAAACTAAGGCTAGCTTTTTCAAACAGAAATTTGCATCCTGTAGCACTAATTCCAATAAGTTTTGGGACATTGTAAAGTCCATGGAGAATAAGAGCACCTCCTCCCAGCTGCCCACTGCACTGACTAGGAAACACTGACACCACCGATAAATCTACAATAATCAATCATTTCAATAAGCATTTTCCACGGCTGGCCATGCTTTCCACCTGGCTACCCCTACCACGGTCAACAGCTCTGCACCCCCAGCAGTAACTTACCCAAGCCCCCCCTCCGCTTCTCCTTCACCCAAATCTCCTTCACAACTCTGTGTTGTTTGGGTCGCACTGTTTTGCTTTATCTTGGCCAGGTCGCAGTAAATGAGAACTTGTTCTCGACTGGCCTACCTGGTTAAATAAAGGTGAAATAAATAAATAAATATATATATATATATATATATATCTTTTTTTAGCAGATGTTATTGCAGGTGTAGCAAAATGCTTGTGTTCCTAGCTCCAACAGTGCAGCAGTATCTAACAATTCCCAACAATACACAAATCTAAATGTCAAAGAATGGAATTAAGAAATATAGAAATATTAGGACGAACAATGTCGGAGTGGCATTGACTAAAATACAGTAGAATAGAATACAGTATATACATATGAAATGAGTAAAGCATTATTAAAACATTATTAAAGTGACTAGTGATTCCATGTCTATGTACACAGGGCAGCAGGGTTGAGTAACCGGGTGGTAGCCGGCTAGTGATGGCTGTTTAAAAGTCTGATGGCCTTGAGATAGAAGCTGTTTTTCAGTCTCTCGGTCCCAGGTTTGATGCACCTGTACTGACCTCGCCTATTGGATGATAACGGGGTGAACAGGCCATGGCTCAGGTGGTTAATGTCCTTGATTACCTTTTTGGCCTTCCTGTGACATCGGGTGCTGTAGGTGTCCTGGAGGGCAGGCAGTGTGCCTCCGGTGATGCGTTGGCCAGACTGCAACACCCGCTGGAGAGCCCTGCGGTTGTGGGCGCTGCAGTTACCATACCTGGCGGTGATACAGCCCGACCTGATGCTCTCAATTGTGCATCTGTAAAAATGTCTGACGGTCTTAGGGGGCAAGCCTAATTTCTTCAGCCTCCTGAGGTTGAAGAGGCGCTGTTGCGCCTTCTTCACCTCACTGTCTGTGTGGGTGGACCATTCTTTGTGGCACTTGACAACATAACTGGGCAGTAGGGTGGCAGATAGCCTAGTGGTTCGACCGTTGGGCCAGTAACTGAAAGGCCGCTGGTTCAAATACCCGAGCCAAAAAGGTACAAAAATATGTTAATGTAAATTTGACCAAGGCACTTAATAACCCTAATTTGCTTCAGGGGTGCTAAACTACTACGACTGGCCCTATAAAACAACACATTTCACTACATCTATCCAGTGTATGTGACAAAAAAACATATTTTTTTCAGGTGTGATGAAACTTGTAGGACTTGTTTTGTTGATTGTGATGTCAAGAAAGCAGAGCAGAGACCTCTCCTCATTTTAGCTACCAATATATTTTGACTATGTCAGCTTAAAATCTAAGGTTACACCAACCAGTTTAGTCTCCTCAACTTGCTCAATTGGCACATTATTCATGACAAGCTTGATCAAATCAAATGAACGTTTATTGGTCGTGTACACAGATTTGCAGATGTTATCTCAGGTGCAGCGAAATGCTTGTGTTTCTAGCTGTAACAGTGCAGAAATATCAAACAATACGCACAATCCAATAAATGTAAAAGAAAGACATTAAGAAATATCACAACGAGCAATGTCAGAGTCCGGGAATATAAATATATATATGCTTGAAACATGTAGGTATTACAGACTCGGTCAGGGAGAGGTTGAAAATGTCAGGGAAGACACTTGCCAGTTGGTCTGTGCATGCTCTGACTACACGTCATTGTAATCCATCTGGCCCCGCGACCTTGTGAATGTTGACCTGTTTAATTTAAAGGTGTTGCTCACATCTGCTACTGAGATCGTGATCGCTGTCGTCCGGAACAGCGGGTCTTCTCATGCATGCTTCAGTGTTGCTTGCCTCGAAGCAAGCATAAAAGGCATTTAGCCTGTCTTGTAAGATCGCATCACTGGGCAGCTAACGACTGGGTTTCCCCTTGTAGTAAGTAATAGTTTGTAGTAGGATTAAAATCAAATCAAAATCAAATCAAATGTTATTTGTCACATGCGCAGAATACAACAGGTGTAGACCTCACTGTGAAATGCTTACTTACAAGCACTTAACCAATAATGCAGTTAAGAAAAACAAGAGTTAAGAAAAATATTTACTAAATGAACAGAAGTAAAAAATAAAAGAGCAACAATAAAATAACAATATCAAGGCTATATACTGGGGGTACCGAGTCAATGTGCGAGGGTTAGTCAAGGTAATTGAGTTAGTCAAGGTAATTGAGGTAATATGTACATGTAGGTAGGGGTAAAGTGACTATGCATAGAAAATTCAATTGAAAATAAACAGTGAGTACCAGCAGTGTAAGAAAAGGGGGGGTCAATGCAAATAGTTTTGTGCAATGCAAATTTGATTAGCTGTTCAACAGTCTTATGGCTTGGGGGTAGAAGCTGTTACGAAGCCTTTTGCCCCGGAACCGCTTGCCGTGCGGTAGCAGAGAAAACAGTCTATGACTAGGGAGGCTGGAGTCTTTGACAATTTTTAGGGCCTTCCTCTGACTCTGCCTGGTATAGAGGTCCTGGAAAGCAGGAAACTTGGCCCCAGTGATGTTCTAGGCCGTACGCATTACCCTCTGTAGCGCCTTGATGTCGGAGGCCGAGCAGTTGCCATACCAGGCGGTGATGCAACCAGTCAGGATGCTCTCGATACTGCAGTTGTATAATTTTTTGAGGATCTGAGGACACACACCAAATATTTTCAGTCTCCTGAGGGGGAATAGGCGTTGTCGTGTGTTGAGTATCAGCGTGGCAGATGTGTTGTTGCTTACCCTTACCACCTGGGGGCTGCCTGTCTGGAAGTCCAGGATCCAGTTGCAGAGGGGGGTGTTGAGTACTAGGATCCTTAGCTTAGTGATGAGCTTTGACGGTACTATGGTGTTGAACAGCATTCTCATGTGAGTGTTATTTGTGTCCAGGTGGGAAAGTGCAGTGTTGACTGCAATAGAGATGGCGTCATCTGTGGTTCTGTTGGGGTGGTATGCAAATTGTGGTGGATCTAGGGTTTCTAGAGTAATGGTGTTGATGTGAGCAATCCCCGGCCTTTCAAAAGCATTTCATCGCTACAGACGTGTGTGCTACGGGTGAGTACTGTAGTAATTTAGGCAGGTGACCTCCGTGTTCTTGGGCACATGGACTATAGTGGTCTGCTTGAAACATGCTGGTATTACAGACTCAGCCAGGACCAGGTTGAAAAGGTCAGTGAAGACACTTGCCAGTTGGTCAGCTCATGCTCGGGGGACACGTCCTGGTAATCCGTCTGGCCCAGCGGCCATGTGAATGTTGACCTGTTTAAAGGTGTTACTCACATCAGCTACGGCAAGCGTAATCACATAGTCGTCCGGAACAGATGGTGCTCTTATGCATGCTTCAGTGTTGGTTGCCTCAAAGCACGCATAAAAGTCATATTGCTTGTCTGGTAGGCTTGTGTCACTGGGCAATAGTTTGCAAGCCCTGACACATTAGATGAGCAAATAGTCCTGTATTTAGAGTTAGAGTGTTATAATCCCGCTCCTTGAAAGCGGCAGCTCTACCCTTTAGCTCGGTGCGGATGTTGTCTGTAATTCATGGCTTCTGGTTAGGGTATGTACGTACGGTTACTGTGGGCACAACGTCATCGATGCACTTATTGATGAAGCCGGTGACTGAGGTTGTATACTCTTCAATGCCATTTGATGAATTCAGGAACATATTCCAGTCTCTACTAGCAAAAC
Source organism: Oncorhynchus clarkii lewisi (assembly GCF_045791955.1). Classification (NCBI taxonomy): domain Eukaryota; kingdom Metazoa; phylum Chordata; class Actinopteri; order Salmoniformes; family Salmonidae; genus Oncorhynchus; species Oncorhynchus clarkii. The sequence goes on along the minus strand of NC_092149.1, from coordinate 59,814,403 downwards.
AGTCCTGTAGAGTAGCATCCACGTCATCTGACCACTTCCTTATTAAGTGAGTTACTAGTACGTTCTGCTTTAGTTTTTGCTTGTAAGCAGGAATCAGGAGGATAGAATTATGGTCAGATTCACCAAATGGAGGGCGAGGGAGCGCTTTGTATGTGTCTCCATGTGTGGAGAAAAAGTAATCTAGAGTTTTTTTTACTCTAGAGGTCTAGAGTATATTATCCATGTCGTCGTTCAGCCACGACTCGTGAAACATAAGATATTACAGTTTTTAATGTCCTGTTGGTCGGATAAACTCGAACGAAGCTCACTCAGTTTATTCTCCTGTGATTGCACGTTGGCCAATAGAACGGATGGTAGAGGTCGGTTATACACTCGCTGACAAATTCTCACAAGGCATCCTGATCTGCGCCCCCGGTATCTCCTTCTTTCCTTCATGCAAATGACGGGGATTTGGGCCTTGTCCGGGAGTACCATTATATCCTTTGTGTCAAACTCATAATCTTCATCCAATTCGAGGTGAGTAATTGCTTTTATGATATCCAGAAGCTCTTTTTCGTCGTAAGAGACGGTACCATCAAATTATGTACAGAATAAGTTACAAACAATGCAAAAAAACACACAAAATAGCACAATTGGTTAGGCGTCTGTAAAACGGCAGCCATCCCATCCGGCACCATTTTCCCAGACCTGTCTATATCAGGTCACACAGACAGTGCATGTCAGAGCAAAAACAAAGCCATGAGGTCAAAGGAATTGTCCGTAGCGGTCCGGGACAGGTTTGTGTTGAGGCACAGATCTGGGGAAGGGAATCAAAAACTGTCTGTAGCATTAAAGGTCCCCAAGAACACAGTGGCCTCCATCATTCTTAAAATGGAAGAAGTCTGGAATCACCAAGACTTCCTAGAGCTGTCCGCCCTATTAAACTGAGCAATCAGGGGAGAAGGGCATTGGTCAGGGAGGTGACCAAGAACCCAATGCGCATATGGCCAGGTGTTGCTCCCACACGGCAGTAGCCCAGGTGAGAGCCCTCCCGGACATCAGCGTGATGAGGTAGGCTATCTTGGAGCGATCTGAGGGGAAGGAGGAAGGAGGGATGAAGCTCGAAGACGAGGGCACACTGAGCTAGGAATGCCTGACAGGTGCTCTGCTCTCCATTGAAGCGTTCTGGAGGAGGTAAGCAGGGCTCCCGAGAAGGTGGACCGATGAGACGGCGCTGCTAGCAGCTGAGTTGCTGAGGAACTGTGGGTTTACCACAGTGGTAGGCGGCCTCCCAGAAAACTTGTAGAATTGCTCCAGCAAACTGTCCAACGCCCGTTCATGGCATTCAGCAAACGTTTGGACCCCCTCCACAAGGCCACAAAGCAATACCTTGTGCGCGATGGTGGCTCCCTGGGGGGAGATGGCGTTGCATATTTGGCCCAGGTCTGCTGGGTAAGTCATGGCCAGTTCATACTATCAGGAATCAAGGTAAGACCCAGATGCAGACCGTGTCGAAGTAACAATGTTTATTACAGGATGGCAGGCAGGCTCATGGTCAGGGCAGGCAGGGGTTGATAATCCAGAGGTGGGGCAAAGGTACAGGACGGCAGGCAGGCTCAGGGTTATGGACAGGCAGCAGGGTCAGGACAGACAAGGGTCAAAAACCAGTCTAACACAAAAACACTGGTTGGCTTGACAAACAAGACGAACCGCCCCTTGACAAACAGAGAACACAGGTATAAATACACAGGGGATAATGGGGAAGATGGGCGACACCTCGAGGGGGTGGAGACAATCACAAAGACAGGTGAAACAGATCAGGGTGTGACAAATGGTCACTCTGACAGAGCTACAGAGGTCCTCTCTGGAGATAGGTGAACCTTCCACAAGGACAACCATCTCTGCAGCACTCCACCAATCCGGCCTTTATGGTAGAGTGGCCAGACCGAAGCCACTCCTCAGTAAAAGGCCTGATTGGGGTTTGCCAAAAGGCACCGAAAGGACTCTCAGTCCATAAGAAACAAGATTCTCTGGTCTGATGAAACCAATATTGAACTCTTGTCTCCACCCCCTTTGGCCTGAATGCCAAGTGTCATGTCTGGAGGAAACCTGGCACCATCCCTACTGTGAAGCATGGTGGTGGAAGAATCATGCTGTGGTGATGTTTTTCAGTGGCAGGGACTGGGAGACTAGTCAGGATCGAAGGAAAGATGAACAGTGCAAAGTACAGAGAGACCCTTGATGAAACCTGCTCAGGACCTCAGACTGTAGCAAATGTTCACCTTCCAACAGGACAATGACCCTAAGCACACAGCCAAAACAACGCAGGAGTGGCTTCGGGACATGTCTCTGAATGTCCTTGAGCGGCCCAGCCAGAACCCGAACTTGAACCCGATCTAACATCTCTGGAGAGACCTGAAAATAGATTTGCAGTTACGCTCCCCATCCATCCTGACAGTGCTTGAGAGGATCTGCAGAGAAGAATTGAAGAAACTTCCCAAATACAGGTGTGCAAAGCTTGTAGTGTCACACCCATGATGACTCTATGCTGTAATCGCTGCCAAAGGTTCTTCAACAGTATTTTATTTCTAATAAATGTGCAAACATTTCCAAAAACCAGTTTTTCTTTTTGATTATGGGGTATTGTGTGTAAATTGATGAGAGAAAAAAAACAATTAAATATTTTTAGAATAAGGCTGTAACGTGACAAAATGTGGAAAACATCAAGGGATCTGAATACTTTCTGAATGCGCTGTATATAAGTGAATTTGTCCCAATTACTTCTAAAAAGTACTGTAATTTCCACAAAAAATTACAAGTCACCCGATATGGAAGAAAATACCATCAAATTAAAGCTGACAGTCTTAACTTTATCCTCATAGTCATTGTATAGTCTGTTGTACATAGCCAAAACAACAAAACATTTGTCACTGTCCCAAATACTTTTGTAGCTCACTGTATGTAAATTAGATATTTTTTTATTTCATTTTCAACACATTTGCAAAAATTTTGAAAAACACATTTTGTAATTATGGTATATCGTGTGTAGTTGAAAATTTATGCCTCTGTAACTTTCTCAATCTTCATTATTCACGATTAATTGAGGATTATCCGTAATCATGGTAGCATCCACATTAATGTAGAAGTTTCTGCAGGAAGTTAGAGGTAGTTTTGCGAGTCAATCCTAACTAGCGTAATCTGGAAAATGTTGAATTACTTGTGTCATGCACAAAGTAGATGTCCTAACTGACTTGCCAAAACTTTAGTTTGTTAACAAGAAATTTGTGAAGTGGTTGAAAAACGAGTTTCAATGACTCCAATCTAAGTGTATGTAAACTTCCGACTTCAACTGTCCATATATATATATTAAATGAAAATACTAATTAATACAGTAATATGAGATCTGTATGTAAAACATTTACATTTGACATTTTAGTCATTTAGCAGATGCTCTTATCCAGAGAGACGGTTAGTCCACTCATTTTAAGATAGCTACGTGAGACAATCAAATATCACAGTCAAATATACAGTATACAAACATTTAATTCCAGCTAAACAATGGATATTTAGCGTTTTGCAAAAATAAATAAGAATATTTTACAAACACATGAGCAATTGGTGGATATAGCATTTTGGAAATAAACTCTTTATACTTAGGACTAGCATATTGCTAGCCACCCACTCTAAAACTGACTGCAGCTCTCTGTTAAGTGTTGCAGTGATTTCACTTGCTGTGGTAGCTGACGTTTATAATGTTGAGTCAGCAGCGTACATTGACACACAGGCTTTACTCAAGGCTAGTGGTAGGTCATTAGCACAACATACTGTATGTGTGTGGTATTAACATATCAATGTTTTGTCTTGTTAATCAAAATGCTGTTCACACACAATGACGATATTAGTTTAATCATGTAGCTAGTATGAATAAAGCAGAGCACACTACCAAAAGGCCCCAGTCATAAATCATGCCCTGTTTGCTGTGTTTTCCTATTTAATGGGGTCCCCTCCCAATGAAGCTGTAATATGTCCTATGAATCTTTCAACAGGCCCAATTTGTGGGTCCCACGTGACGTTAGATCCCTCCTTTCATTCTCCATCCCTCCTTTCATTCTCCATCCCTCCTTTCATTCTCCATCCCTCCTTTCATTCTCCATCCCTCCTTTCATTCTCCATCCCTCCTTTCATTCTCCTTCCCTCCTTTCATTCTCCATCCCTCCTTTCATTCTCCATCCCTCCTTTCATTCTCCATCCCTCCTTTCATTCTCCTTCCCTCCTTTCATTCTCCATCCCTCCTTTCATTCTCCATCCCTCCTTTCATTCTCCATCCCTCCTTTCATTCTCCTTCCCTCCTTTCATTCTCCATCCCTCCTTTCATTCTCCTTCCCTCCTTTCATTCTCCATCCCTCCTTTCATTCTCCATCCCTCCTTTTATTCTCCTTTTTATGTCTTTTGTCATGTCGGGGAGATTAAACGTCTCTCTTTTCCTCATCCCTCCTTCCCACTCTCTATTCTCCTCTGCTAGCACTCTCACAGTCCTAGATAGTTGTTCTCCTTTTCTCTCCATCTTCCACCCTCTTTCTCTTTTTGGCAACTTTCCCTGTTTCTGTGTTTCTCCTGAATTTTTCTTCACTAATTTTCAGATGCCTGTATTAGATATTTTCCAACATGCTCCTGGTTTTCCTTATCTTTCCGCTGTTTTCTACACTTTAGTTGCCCATGGCAAAGCCCACAACTCATCCATATCACTCAGCCCATACACTTTCTTTCTCTATCCTTCTTTCCAATCTATTTCTATTTTCAATCCATTCTCTTACTCTATCTCTCCTTCCCCCAAGTCTCTCACACCATGGCTTACTCTCTCCCTCCCTGTCTCTCTATCTCTTCTCCCTGTCTCCCTCTGTCTCACCCCTCCCTCTCTCTCTCTAGCTCAGGGGAGAATTCAGCACCTCGCTGACAGTGTGATTTAAGTCAGTGGAGTCCCCCCGTCTCTCTTTCTGTCTCACACACACTCTCTTTCTCTTTCTTCTCTTCTCCCTCCCTCCCTCCCTCCCTCCCTCCCTCCCTCCCTCCCTCCCTCCCTCCCTCTGATCCCCAGCCAGGCTGACGGTAGGTCGGTCGTCTGCCTCAGCATCGTTGTCTCCTCCCGTATCACCAATTACCTTCACCATCGAGGTGACCTAATTTCCATGCCTCCATTGTGTCTGTGGCAAGTACCTCGGCACCGATGGAGCCTCGTTACTTCTCACTTCGGACCCTGCCATAGCTTACCACTGAGCCTGCCTCCCCTGGATCCCTGCCTGCCTCCCCTGGATCCCTGCCTGCCTCCCCTGGATCCCTGCCTGCCTCCCTGCCCACCATGCCTTGGTTCAAACACTATTTGAAATTATAAAAATACTTAACGTTTGTTTTAGTCTATTTAGAGTGCGAGGTAGGCGAGGTTTGTGAGTATTCTCTTGGTTCCATTGTGCCAGCAAGCTCAATCAGATGCAGATCAATTATTTGAAATGATTTCAAATAGTATTTGAACCCAGGTCTGCTGCCCGCCTGCCTCCCTGCCCGCCGCCTTGGTCTGCTCTGTGTTTTATGGTCGCTTATTTTATGAACACTCTCTCAGATTACTTCAGCCCTGCTAATGTAATAACATAAGGTTTTTTCCTCCCTCCGTTTCCTCTTCTCTCCTCAGGAGGTGCAACAAAGTGCCTTAAGAACCTCAATGTTACTCTCTGAATATATTGCATCGATAAAAAGATGTGCTGCAACAGTTGATCAATTTTTGTCCTCCCCCACCCCCAGTGGCAATGGAGGCAGTCTGGCTCAGGTCTTTGTGGTGAGGTAGGGATCTTTAGCTAGCTGAGTTGAAAAGTACCAATGTATTGGTATTGCGATGACTTTAAGGATAGTTTTAGGATCAACGTTCTATTCTTACCCACCATGCTGTTTCCTTGGGAATGACAAACTAATTTAGGCTCCATAGAAGGTGATTAGATTCCTTTTACAACATGGATAGATAATTATCTGATAACCCAAACTAGTTTGAGTCTGAAAATGGTGGTGCATACATTTTATGGATGATAACCTGTAGGGGGATAATGCTACTAAGTATGTTGTTACATACTTTATGTTGTTCCTTCGTAGCCAGTAGTAAACATATACGTTTCTATATCATAGTGTCTAGTCCGGTTCAGTGTGTCTAGGAGTCAGGTCAGGCTTAAAGCTCCAAGGCTTGCCTTGGCAATTGGCATGCTGCTAAAACCCTCTGCCTCAGATCACTCCCTCTCCCTAATCCCTCTCCCTAATCCCTCTCCTTTATCCTCAGTCACAGCACAGAGGAACACCACAACCCATCTTTATCGCCTTCCTTAACCTCTCTCTCTCTCTCTCTCTCTCTCTCTCTCTTCTCTCTCTCTCTCTCTCTCTCTCTCTCTCTCTCTCTCTCTCTCTTTTTCTCTCTCTCTCTCTCTCTCTCTCTCTCTCTCTCTCTCTCTCTCTCTCTCTCTCTCTCTCTCTCTCTCTCTCTCTCTCTCTCTCTCTCTCTCTCTCTCTCTCTCTCTCTCTCTCTCTCTCTCTCTCTCTCTCTCTCTCTCTCTCTCTCTCTCTCTCTTTTTCCTTAGCACTACACACCTGATTCTAATCATCAAAGCCTTTTGATGAGTTGATCATTTGAATCAGGTGTAGTGCTAAGGACCCCTTTGGGTCCCCAGGACCAGGATTGAGAACCAGTGCCATCACACTCTGTACTATTCTTTTAAAACCTTCTCCCTCCCTTTCCTTCCCCAACAAAGACCAAGACCCCCTTTGCCCACAACAACACCCCCACACCCCCTCCCTCTTCCTAAAGCAGGCATACATGGTCCCTGTCCCTATGCAGGTTACTGTTTTCATCGTGAATCTTGTTCTGGAGGAAGCTCTGCAGAATGGTCACTAGCTGGCACAACCACAAAGTCATAAAATCTGATTTTAAACCTAACCCTAACCTTAACCCTAACCTTAATCACACTGCTAACCCTAAGGCTTAACCCTAACCTTAAAGTGGAACTGACAGCTTTTTAGCAACATGAAATCTTATTCAAATCTGTTCTCATACACCTCCAGGAAGATTAAGATGCCATTTTAATTTTCATTTTCTGACAAGCGAGCACTGAGATATGGTAATTTTCATGTTTTCATTCACAGAATGTAAGGCATTTGTGAAAATTCTAAAGCAATATAAAGCGAGAAACCGGATGTGCCATCATTCATTATGAACTGGACTGTGTGTTCACAGGCAGTAGGGACTGCCATCATTCACTATGAACTGGACTGTGTGTTTACAGGCAGTAGGGCCTGCCATCATTCACTATGAACTGGACTGTGTGTTCACAGGCAGTAGGGCCTGCCATCATTCACTATGAACTGGACTGTGTGTTCACAGGCAGTAGGGCCTGCCATCATTCACTATGAACTGGACTGTGTGTTTACAGGCAGTAGGGCCTGCCATCATTCACTATGAACTGGACTGTGTGTTTACAGGCAGTAGGGCCTGCCATCATTCACTATGAACTGGACTGTGTGTTCACAGGCAGTAGGGCCTGCCATCATTCACTATGAACTGGACTGTGTGTTCACAGGCAGTAGGGCCTGCCATCATTCACTATGAACTGGACTGTGTGTTTACAGGCAGTAGGGCCTGCCATCATTCAATATGAACTGGACTGTGTGTTTACAGGCAGTAGGGCCTGCCATCATTCACTTTGAACTGGACTGTGTGTTTAAAGGCAGTTGGGCCTGCCATCATTCACTTTGAACTGGACTGTGTGTTTACAGGCAGTAGGGCCTGCCATCATTCACTATGAACTGGACTGTGTGTTTACAGGCAGTAGGGCCTGCCATCATTCACTATGAACTGGACTGTGTGTTCACAGGCAGTAGGGCCTGCCATCATTCACTATGAACTGGACTGTGTGTTCACAGGCAGTAGGGCCTGCCATCATTCACTATGAACTGGACTGTGTGTTTACAGGCAATAGGGCCTGCCATCATTCACTATGAACTGAACTGTGTGTTTACAGGCAGTAGGGCCTGCCATCATTCACTATGAACTGGACTGTGTGTTTACAGGCAGTAGGGCCTGCCATCATTCACTTTGAACTGGACTGTGTGTTTACAGGCAGTAGGGCCTGCCATCATTCACTATGAATTGGACTGTGTGTTCACAGGCAGTAGGGACTGCCATCATTCACTTTGAACTGGACTGTGTGTTTACAGGCAGTAGGGCCTGCCATCATTCACTATGAACTGGACTGTGTGTTTACAGGCAGTAGGGCCTGTCATCATTCACTTTGAACTGGACTGTGTGTTTACAGGCAGTAGGGCCTGCCATCATTCACTTTGAACTGGACTGTGTGTTTACAGGCAGTAGGGCCTGCCATCATTCACTATGAACTGGACTGTGTGTTTACAGGCAGTAGAGCCTGCCATCATTCACTTTGAACTGGACTGTGTGTTCACAGGCAGTTGCAACAACACGACTTTAGATCATTAGAACACATTCACCCCAAAAGCCACAAAATACACCTGAATGGATTTCTGCAAATATATACATACCACGGTCCCCTTACATGTGGGAACTTTACAGTCCTATTGACAGCCATAAACAGGTAGGCTATGCATATGCACATCAACAACAGCAAGATCAACAACTAATGTTAGTGAGAGCGAGATGACCTAAAAATGAACAAGAGAACAGTAGATAAAACCCTCTTAAAACTTTTCAGCTTCTCGTTGGCCGTCAAAATTGCACAGATGAACAATGGGGAATAGTAGCATGCTCGCCCTTCTGCAGCTTGCCTCCCAATGCATGCTGGTCCCAACCCACGTTTTAACAACTGAGTGGGAACTTGCTTGCCCCCCATTTGATCAATGCCAAATACATTTGATTGACAACTAAGAGATATGCTAACTGTGGACAACAGTCGTTCAAATCCAGCATAGCTACCAAGCTAGCAAAGTGATTCACATTTTATTCTAGCGAATTCTAGCCACTTGCATCTCTAGCTCTAGCCACCGAAAAAGCAATATGGGGGGAAAAGTCATCCACTTACCCACTCAACCAATGACATGACATCTTCCCAGCAGCTAGCTAGCTAACGTTATTCTCCATATTTTTTGCTTGCTAAATAAATAGCTACATAAATAGATAAGCTAGACTATTAGCCAGGTTATGACTGACTTGTGATCATTGGCCTTGCTAGTTTGATTGTATTGACATTTCCAGCCTTCGTTAAATTTATCAGTTTTGTCCAAAATATTGAGTCGTTGAAACTGAAACTGCATCCCGAATGGCTGGAAGGGAGCAAACAATGTAACAGGCCAGCTGTGAATTACAACCTGATAGCAATATGTGTTGGATTAACAAGAAATGTATTGCCAGGTGAATTATATTAATCATGTGTTGAACTGCATGCATCTACTCTGCCAACAATGCCGTCATAGAACTTTGAGTCAAACAGAACCTATTTTTGAAACCTCTCATGAAGTTGGTTTTGTAGCATAAACTGGGGGTTTGATATATTTGTCTAATATTATGATTGTCTTTTTGTTTCATATCTGCAAAGTTGTTAAAACGGTGTGACTGTTTCACTTTAAATTAAGAACAAAAAAGCACATTTTGGGGATTTCTTCAAATTAGCTAAGGGGAAATCGATCAGTTCTGCCTCCAGGACAACTCATGTCAATATACTCTAGGTCAACCTGCGTCCCTACAGGCAGAATTCTAAAGCCATAGATACAGGGTGAAGGATCAAGACTGTCTGACATATCACTCCCCCCTCCCCCTATTATGTCCAATAGGGTGTCTGGGGTTTGTGCTATGGGGTTTCACCCATATATACAGTCTTAACCCCCCGCCCCCAGGTCAAAATGGTACACTATATACTGTAGCCTACAGTGAACATAAGATCTGTCCTGTTTGACAAACATTTGCAGTGACTCCCTTATCTTATTTGGCCAGCATGCCAGGCAGACAGCACTACTCCCTTCACCGCCAAGCTCTTCCCCCCAGGAGAGAAGCAGGGGATATTGGGATATTGTGGAGTCTGCTGATTCTGGAGCTAGGGGGGATGTAGAGATGGAGGGATGGAGGTGGGATTGAAAGGGGGAAGAGGAGGAAGGAGGGGCTGAGAGAGATCATCTCAGCACACCGCGGAGGAGTGTGATAAAAAAAAGGGAAATGGAACCATTGTCCCCTTTCCCCTGCCGCCCCATGCCTCTCGGTCCCCCTGGATACAGACTGTGTGTATTAGAAAAGCTGTTGGGGCATAACATAACGGGTGTGGTGGGCCAGGGAATCAGTGTGTCGGCTACACTCCTCTCCACCCCTGATCTGTGTAAAAGGATCAGGGTACTCCCCATTCTCACAGTGCCAAAGGGAATAAAGATATTGTATGCCACCCAGGTTTGAGGATTGTGAGGCCAGTCAACCTGGGAAGGCACCTGTCACAGTCCCTTGGGCAGTGAGGGATTTTACCCAGGTAGGGAGTTAGCTATGTGGGGGGAGTACAATTTTTGAGGCAAAAAAAGAGTGTGTCCAATTTTGAAATCCAGAGGAGCATTGTCAGTAGGGTTAGGGGGTTGTCTGTGTGTAGTGTCTGAGGGGGATGGTGTTGTGTGTTGTGTGTGGTGTGTGGTGTGTGGTGTGTGGTGTGTGGTATGTGGTGTGTGGTGTGTGGTGTGTGTGGTGGGGCTGAGGTACTGCAGACAGGCAGCGAGGTGAAGTGTGTGTGATCGTAACCTCTCCCCTAGGCAGGGTCATCTCCCCCCAATGCGGAGTGGTGGTAGAAGGTAAAGTGACAGGAGGAGTCCCTCTCTCTTTCTCTCTCTCTCTCTCTCTTCCCCTCCGGGCCCTCCAGGCCACTCAGAATAAATGGATTTTCGTTCCCCATTTGCCATCGGAGACCAGGGAGCAGAGGGAACCTTATTTCACCCAGACTACAGATGAGTGGGAATGAAGACATTGGATGCATCCCAAAAGGCACCTTATTCCGTAGATTGTGGACTACCTTTGACGAGGCCCTGGTCAAAAGTAGTGCACTATATAGGAAATAGAGTGGCATTTGGGACGCATCCTATGTGTGGCTCTTGCCCCAGTCACAAAGTCACAAAGCCACTCAATTCATCAATTTTCCAATCTCACATTCCCAGCTACTGTATATAGATAAAGAGCAAGTCTCGGTGGCTTTTTAAAAGGTCTGCACACAGATGATACTAAAGAGTAATGTCAATACGTTAACTGGAAACTTCCCTCCTCAGTCTGATTGCTGTTCTCAACTAAAACCTAATAAGCACCTTCACTATAACACTTCACTTAAGAGCTGCTTATTCCTGACACTCTTGACCCTAACACACCATGACCTTTGAACCCAAACCCATCAGCTCTACTTCCTGTCTCTAGACAAAGGGAGAATCTCAATTGCATACATCTTGCATTCTCTCTCCTCTCCTCCTTCTCAAAACCAATTAGATGAGAAAGCCAGAGTTCTTTCCCCTCTGACCTTCTCCTGGGTTTTGAGAAGGAGGCGAGGAAAGAGGTGAGAGAAAGCAAGGACTATGCAATTGAGATTCTCTCAAAGTCTATGAGTGAGTGTTTAAGAATGGAAGGAGTGCTGCATTTAGCCTTCCATCTAGAACAAGGAGCAATAACATTCAGTGCTGTATCAATGACTCTGGTATAGAATGGACTGGAGAAGGTGACTGAGGACATTGCCAGAACAATTTAGTTTATTCATATCCCATCTCCATCTTCAGCATTGCGCATGGCCACTTAGTATGTGTTTCCTAACAGACCAACAACACATGGAAGGAAGCCCTGTGTGGTTCACCCAGTCTAGCATGTACTAGCCCCCTCCTTCCTTCAATTCACCTCACCCTCCCTGACCTCGAAACACTCTGTCTGTGCAGAGATAGGCGATGAGAGGAAGCCAGTTGCACTCTAAACACAGGCAGCATTGGCCTTCATCAGCTTCCAGGGCTAATTGAATCTCCCTCCTGTTCATTCAGCTTAATGTGGGGTTTTTAATTGGGTTACGGGCAGGGTCAAGAAGAGGAGATTTCTGGAAAGCTAGAGAGAGGGAGAGTGGGGGATGGTAGAATGAGAGATGGAAGAGAGACAGAGAGGGAGGGGGGAGTAGGAAAGAGATGGGAGAGAGAGAGAGGGGCGGACTGGCCATCTGGCATTTCAGGCAAATCCCAGATGGGCTGGTCCATTTTTAGCCCAGTGGCCCTGTCTAACTTGTGTTCTTTGCACAAAATGATTATTATTTCGTTAATATGGGGGCCTCGAGAAAAAATGGGCCATTACGGTGGCCTCAATGAAAAAAATGGTCTGGCGTGTTAGAAATGCCTGGGCCGATTTCTGGTCCCAGTCTGCCCCTGTAGAAAAAGGAGAGAGAGAAGATGAAGAAGAGAGAAAAGAGTCAGATGAGAGAGAGAGGGAGAGGGAGGAGCGAGAGTAAGAGCGAGCGAGAGAGACAGAGAGAGAGAGAGAGAGAGAGAGAGAGAGAGAGAGAGGCACGAGAACAGTTGACATTGTACAGAAGTGATGCACTATGTGGGTTGTTATGGAGATAACCGTGTTAGGGTTACATCTGGACAAGGGTACGGAGTAGACAGGAGGAGAGAGAACGGGCCAAAATCTGGGTGAAAGAGAGGGGAGGAGAGGGAGATGAAACGGTTCAGAGAATAGTACGGATTACCACTTGGCATCCACACATTCAGTCAAACATACACCTACAATATGAACATATCAGCTACGTAAATGTAGCTACAAAATTGATGTGAATTTAGGTTTCTCTGAAGATTCTTCATTTGTTATTGAAATGAGGCCATAAGTCGATAAAGGCATTCATTATCCTTATTCAGCATTCCAACATTAGACAGAAAACATTAGGCAGTTTAAGGGAGTCATGGGAGTCAGCTATCACTGAGATGTAAAAACTGATTTTGAAGATTGACAGACGGGATGTTGTTCGGTGTTGCATGGGCCTTGTTACACAGCCGCATGGCAGTGGGCTGACACATGGCTGATTCTGTCAGGGCCCCACTCTCCTTCTCTCTTCTACTACTATAACAATGCACTTCAACCACTTCGGCCCGTCGAAAGCTGATTGATATTCTCTGCAACAATATGACAACGGCATACTAAGAAGGCTATTTGCATATGCGACGGTTGGTATTCAAGCCAACCACTCTAAACGTTGAAATGTCTGGTTGCGTTGTGATAGTCGAAAAGCAGGAAGTCCATCGATGGTGTCTGAGACCAGAGACGGATAACGAGCCCAATGGCCACTATATCCACATGCACAGGCCACCACACAGCCTCTATCACCAGCAGCTTGACAACAAGCCCAGTGGCCAATGATCCCGTTACTATTCATTCAGATAGATTTGTGCATGGAAATGTGGTCACTCTGTCCGGACATCTGGTCCACCACACAGCACTTTTGGCCAGGGCCAGCAGCATGACAAACAAGGCTCCCTCCATTCAGAGCTGGGAAACTTCCCAAAACCATGGTGATGGCGATGCATTATGGCTGAGGTCTATTACCTCCGCCAGGCAATACATTATACCACGGTAGTATCATTAACAGCAGTTCTGTGTTATGTTCTGATCAGTGGGCTAGATTTACAGGCCCTCATTCCAGGCTGTACCAAACAGAACAGGATGGTCGTTTAGGAGAAGCATAACATGTTGATCGATAAACAAGGCATGATCCATCGGTGCTGGAGGGTAGAGGGTAGAGCCATGTGGGCATTTAATGACATTGGCTCTGGGACTCTCTGACAGTGCTCTTCCAGTGAGGTTCTGATTGTGAGGACACTGTACATGGGACTTTCCAGTTTCCGTGCGAGTGTAGGAGTGACGGTGGCCCAAGAGTAGGCGATGGGTAAGGCAGTGGTGAGGGTGAAGGGTGAGTGGTTAAATGGGGTGTTTGAATACCGGTGTCCTTGATCTTTAGACAGCACATATCTGAGGCTTAAACATCTTAAGCATGCTCTAATATGTCGTCCCAACAATGTTATCCATGTTCCAGCATGTTGCTACAGGATGTTGTCCCAACAATGTCCAGAATCTACCCGATGACAAATGTCTCCATAGGCAGCTGTCTTAACAACTGTTCAAATGGACCCCTGGCCCTGCCTACACACCCTCTATTCTGCCTACGCATCCACAGCAGCTGAGACGCATCACAGCTCCTCAGGAGAGAGAGGGAGAGAGGGAGAGAGAGAGAGAGAGAGAGAGAGAGAGAGAGAGAGAGAGAGAGAGAGAGAGAGAGAGAGAGAGAGAGAGAGAGAGAGAGAGCGAGAGAGCGAGATAAAAACCCTATCTGTCAGAGGGCAAGTTACACCCCAGTAGCTGCTCCTCCAATGAATACTGGGGCAGCAGTAAAAAACAAAAAAATCATGAACAAGGCTCTTTATTGACACAGGGCCTCATAATGTTCATCTGAAATCCATTTCCCAGCAGTGTTATGTGAACATTAAGGGTTATCGAACGCAACCTGTACCATACCTGGCCATATATAACCATCCGCCTCATCTGTAGAATATGTCAAAATGAATAGCCAGGGGGAGGTGAGGGCTTGAAATGTTTCAGTTGGGGATTATTTTCTGTCTTCTGACGCTTTCTCCCAATTTAGCTTCCAACCCCTTTCGCTTTTTTTTTTTAACACAAAATCAATGAGGTGAGGTATATGGACATTTGTGCTGTTGCCCATTCGTTCACCAAGAGCAAATATGTATCTAGTATTTAAGTATAGAGCCTCAACAAGATCTATAATGATCTATAATCTATAATGATCTATAATGATCTATAATATTTACAGATGTAGAATCTTCATTTGAACACCTTGTTGCAGGATTATTTTTATGTTTTGTGTGTAATTTCACTTTGAAATTTCAGACTTGATTTTCCATTATGAAAAATTCATCAACCCCTCCAAAAATGTCTAATAATTATAACCCATATAATAATTCACATTTCCTGTTGCTCAAGGATGATTTTTTATGCTGTAGTAAATTAGCTCAAATTAAGTCCCTACATCTGTAGATCCCATTATTACATATTTGGTAACATGAAATGGTACGTTAAAAGATGCATAATGAACTGATATACTGAAAGATGAATTGTGAATTGACAAGGAATGGTTATAATGCTAGTTAGCCACGTGATACTATGGATTAGCAGCATTGATATTTAATGAATTCAGGAAGAACATAATTCAAAATGTCCTTGACAGATGTAAAAAGGGGAATGCTAAGGATAAGATCCCAATAAGAGTATTAAATATCTAGTCTGTTTTCAAATTCTGATTCTGTCCTGGTCTTAGTGCGTTGTTAGTTATCAGTAAAGCCGTGCTTGGGGCACCCCCTCCCAGTCCTCCCTCCCTGCCCCTAGACCCGGGGTGACGGGGCCCGGAGGCCCCTGAAATCCAGCTGTTCCTGGATCCACACAGGATTAGCTGCTGTTTGGTTTAGGCTGATTTGTTACATTTCCCAAATCCTCAGACGCGTGCCACCAAAGCTCCTGCTACCCTCCACTCCCTCTGCTACGGCAGCTGCAAGATACCATGTCATTTAAACCATTTGCTTCTCCCGAAACAGGAATCTCGTTCTCGTCTTCCCTCCCTCCACATTTCCCCTTCTCCCTTTATTCCCTACCCCCTTTCTTTGCCTGGTTTCCCCCCTTGATTGTGTCTGTCATTCCATCCTTCTGATCTTTTTCCACACAGTGTGTCCATATCTGCCTCCTCTGTTTGTCTTTTATTCCTGCTATCCTCTACCTCGGATGTAGCCACTCAGATAGCATCTCCCACTACCAGCCACATGCCCTCTGTGAAAACACCTTTTACATCTCCTCTGTCTCTTGATTACCAAGCCACAGTATGGTTCTCCCCCCACCTCACCCCCACCTCAAATCCCTTACACCTTCCCTCCACCTCCCTTCCCCTGCTTAACCTTCCCCTCCATTGATACCTACCATATCAAACATTCATCCTAAAATAGTTGCCTGATGCTCTAGCTTTTCCTGAATCCACCAGCCTCCAATATTCCTCAATTGTACCCATAGAGCTCTTGGAAGGGATGGGTCATTTACAACTCTGCTCCATCAGATAAGGGACACAGTGATAGTGAATAATGATACTAAATAACAAACATTCATCCTGATAGCTTTACCAGAATGTCCCTCCCTCTAATGTTCATCTCCTCTGTCATTTTACATTTGGACACTAATGATGGTGAGTAAGTGAAGGCCTTTCATTCCTTTCATTCATAACGCAGCTCTCTGAGATGAGGGAAAAACAAGCATGGTACTAAACGGGAATTTCCTCTTCAAAGAGAATCTTGCTAATTTGATTAAATATTCATAGATAAAAACTGTGCTTTAGAGAAAGGCAAAGGGCCATTTGTGTTTGCATTTATTTCCCCACAGGAGAGTTAGAATGTACAATGCAGCAGGAAAACAAAACAAATCAGGGAGGGAAACAAAAGAGAGACTAGCTAGGCCTGTTACTGCATGCCTGTCTGGCTGCCTGCCTGTGTTATTTTCCTGCCTAATTGATCTTGTTTCCTTCTACAAATTAATTGGCCTTAAAATGTTTAATTGCTGTGGTCAGCCAGCCCTGCTCTGCCCCCAGGCTTTGTCTAAGAAGCAGGTCAGCCAGCCCTGCTCTGCCCCCAGGCCTTGTTTAAGAAGCAGGTCAGCCAGCCATGCTCTGCCACCAGGCCTTGTTTAAGAATCAGAGAGCCAGCCTTGGTCTGCCCGCAGGCCTTGTTTATGAAACCAGAGAGCCTGCCTTGCTCTAACCCCAGGCCTTGTTTAAGAAGCTAGAGAGCCAGCATTACTCTGCTCCAATGCCTTGTTTAAGAAGCTAGAGAGCCAGCCTTGCTCTGCCCCCAGGCCTAGTTTAAGATGCAAGAGAGCCAGCCTTACTCTGCTCCAATGCCTTGTTGAAGAAGCAGGTCAGCCAGCCTTGCTCTGCCCCCAGGCCTTCTTTAAGAAGCCAGTGAGTCAGGCCAGCTCTGCCCCAGGGCTTGATAAAGAAGCAAGAGAGACAGTATTGCTCAGGTCCCAGGCCTTGTTTAAGACGCCAGAGAACCAGCCTTGCTCTGCTCCCAGGCCTTGTTTAAGAAGTCAGATAGTCTGCCTTGATCTTCCCCCGGGACTTGTTTAAGAAGCCAGAGAGCCAGCCTTGCTCTGCCCCAGGCCTTGTTTAAGATGTCAGAGAGCCAGCCTTTTCTGCCCCCAGGCCTTGTTTAAGACGCCAGACAGCCTGTTTTGCTCAGCCCCCAGGCCTTGTTTACAATGCCAGAGAGCCAGCCTTGCTCTGCCCCCAGGCCTTGTTTAAGAAGCCAGAGAGCCAGCCTTGCTCAGCCCCCAGGCCTTGTTTAAGACGCCAGAGAGCCAGCCTTGTTCTGCCCCCAGGCCTTGTTTAAGACGCCAGAGAGCCAGCCTTGCTCTGCCCCCAGGCCTTGTTTAAGAAGCCAGAGAGCCAGCCTTGCTCTGCCCCCAGGCCTTGTTTAAGATGCCAGAGAGCCAGCCTTGCTCTGCCCCCAGGCCTTGTTTAAGAAGCATGTCACCCAGCCTTGCTTTGCCCCCAGAACCTGTTTAAGAAGTGTAGAGAGCTATTTTCTTCCCTTCCTCCTCTCCTCCTTCACCGCATCCAGTTGATACTTGATTGTTTGGGGTCCGGGCCCTCTCTCTCTTGGTCTCACTCTCCACTGACCTTCAAAACAGATACATTTGTGGCGTATGTCTCTTTTAGGTCCATTTATTTTATTTTCCGTTGTTTGCCGCAGAGTACATTTTTGCTCCCTGTCACTGAGAAATAAGTAATTTCCCAGTCATGGTGGGGTGGAGGAGGTGCTCATTTCGACAGGAGATGGTGGAGGGGGGTGACAGGGGTTTGGCAGTGGTCGGTGTCATGGTAGGCGGGACAGGGGACAGGATGAGTTGATATTCTGGTCCCGGAACGAATGCTAATTTAATCAATCTGCTGTAAATCCGACTGGCTGCTGACTCATGTGAGTCTGCTGCCCCGAGGGGGATTCCAACAAAAGCCCTGCCATTGCAGTTTGTTCCCCGACACATTTTTATGGCACACACACTGACACACACACTGACACACACACTGACACACACACGCACACGCTCACACAAACTCGTATATGAGCGCACGTACGTACGCACAGGCACATTTACACACGGACACACAAACACACACTACTAGGCAGGCACCACACACACACACATCCTACACACTTCCAGGCACTAGGCAGACAGGCACACATATACTTAACTCACACACCTGCAGTTTTTTCTCACCTCTTTCTTCCCTGTACTGTATCTAGGTAGCTCTGTGGCTGTGGGTGTGGGAGTGGGAGTGTGTGGGGGAAAGTGCTGAGGAAGCTGCCAGGGGAGCACTGAGGTGAGAGGCTGGAGACTCTCCTCCCTCTCCTTGGGCTCAGACAGGCTTTAGCACGTCTCTCCCATCAATCTCCCCCATCCACTCACTCCCAGCCAGGGAGAAGTGACCGCTGGCCTACTGATCAGCTTGCTTTGGCCCCCACCCTGTCCCTAGCCTGATCTGAGCCAAAGGACATCGTGACCAATGGAGGTGGACCGGCAGGTCGCATAGCACATGTAAATGTTATCATGGATGTCATGACAGTGGGTTGGACATTGGGAGTGAGAGTGGGGTGGAGTGTCAAGGGTGGGGGTTTGTGAAGGGTGGTTTTAAAGGGGTGGTTAGGAAGAGGGAGTATAGAAAAAGAGTGAAAGAAAGAGAGAGAGTGAGATAGATAGGGAGCGTGAGAGACAGAGAGACGAGTGATAGAGGAAAGAGAATAGTGTGTGCGTGTGCAAACGTGAGAGAACGATAGAGAGCGAGAACGAAAGAAAGAAAGAAAGAAAGAAAGAGAAAGAGAAAGAGAAAGAGAAAAAGAAAGAAAGAAAGAAAGAATGAAAGAAAGAAAGAAAGAAAGAAAGGGGGGACTGTGGAGGGATTATCCTGAAGGACAGGCTTTATGGCTGTGTAAATTTATTTGGAATAAGTCTGCAGTGCCCAGTACATTCAGAGGAGCGGTGTCCGGGAAGGGGTGGAGGGGGGCTTTTAATTAATGAGTGCACGCTTGTCGCCGGCTTTGGAGAGGCTTTTAAATCACTGATGCAAATTAAGGGGATATCGGGCTCTCTGTGTGAGTGAGTGAGTGTGTGTGTGTGTAGCTGTGGCTGGCTTCTCTAGACTACAGACATCAGGAGACTACTGCAAGACTGGCAGAGCAGCAGCCCTATAGCGCAAACAGGTCCTCATCTACAGTACTTCTAAATACCAGAGAGAAATGGCCTTTGAAATCCTCTTTACATTTGGAAAGGTCAGAAACTGTAACAGGACATTAAAAATAGACTACAGACAACTAGTGATGTATTGTTAAAACTGGGTAAACTCTGATCACCATTCGCGGTGAGTGAAGTAAAGCGCCCTATATTGTGAATGGGTAAACCTTCGCTCAAAATGAAAAAGGTGCATTTATCTTGCGTTTACCCTACTCTACTGCAGACAACCAATCAATAATCCCACCACCCACTGCATACAGTACATGCAGACAGAGACATGGTGTTCAGTGTTCAAATATCTGGAGAGACAATGCGCACTGGCACTGTCATTGGTTACGCAACCGTAGCCATGGCAACCCACAGTGCACCTCTCCGACCCCTTGCACTCTTGAAGTAGTATGAGTTATGAGCCCCCGGGTCAGGGTCAGTCGGCTGTTTGCGTGTGCAGCAGAGGGTGTGTGTGTGGGTTCTAGCCTAGTTTAACAAACCTAACACAATGGTAATTCTTAGCTCTGGCGGTAAGGGATTTAGGTTTGGGGGTGTGTCAGAAATATTTTGTACTATTGTCAAAATATGGGGTTTGGGGTTTGATGAATAATGGTAACGATTTATATCCTAAATGCATTTATGTCACATCTATAGGCATTTTCTAAATGTGTTAACAGGTTAATGAAATCGATCCATAGAATATCTATAGCTCATTCATGTCATGCTGTGCAAGAGCTCATACTTAGGCAGCGTAGTGTCAACATTATTGACTGTTCTCACAAGTGTGCTTCTGCCATACCAGTGTTAGTGTATATGCCAAAAGCCAAACCACATTTGGAAAATGATGCTGAATTGTAAACTGTATGGTTTGAGCCCTTAATGCTAATTGGCTGAAAGCCGTGGTATATCACAACCCATGGGTATGACAAAACATTTATTTTAACTGCTCTAATTACGTGGGTAACCAGTTTATAATAGTAAGAGGGCACCTCGGGGGTTTGTGATATTTGGCCAATATACCATGGCTAAGGGCTGTGTCCTAGCCCTCCACGTTGCGTCACTACTAAGAACAGCCCTTAGCCATGGTATATTGGCCAGATAACCTCCCCCCCCCCCCCCCCCCCCCCCCCGGCCTGTACCAGCCCCATTTTCCACACCGGCCGGGGTAGGCCCTTGATTTACCTTCTTCTTCTACTTCTTACTGAGGTCAATGGTGCATGAAGATCCCTACAGGGTTGAATCCTCTGGGTAAATTTTCAGATCAAAACATGTGGTTGATGGTCATATCCTAACTCTTTTGTAACTCATTAACATTCCTCCCCTCCACATGTTAAATAGCCTACAGAAACAAAATAACAAAATGTAGGCCGATCCCATCTCTGCTAAAAACGTTGAACATGCTTGCAGACCACATTGTTCTAAGTAATTGCATAGCTTCCATGTGGAAATAAATTGTTAACCTTTTACTGCAGTGGGCTAAATCAGGGTCACACCAAGTGTTTATTGGTAGTAGACAAACCTACTTTGAAACAAAAGTAAACACCTCACAGACATGGTTATGGGCTTTAAAAAAAGAAGACACCAGTTCCATGTCAGATATAGAGTTGAAATGTATTCAATTTGGAGTTTTCATCTCAATATTACACTTTAAATACATCACAGAAACCTGAAATATAAAAATAAACGTTTGACATAGAAACACCGGCTTTTTGAAAATGTTGATTAATTAGGAAATTATGAAAAATATTTATAACATTCACCAATGAGACCACTGTCACATTCTGACCTTAGTTCCTTTGTTTTGTCTTTGTTTTAGTATGGTCAGGGCGTGAGTTGGGGTGGGCAGTATATGTTCTTTTATTCTATGATTTGGGATTTCTGTGTTTGGCCTGGTATGGTTCTCAATCAGAGGCAGCTGTCAATCGTTGTCCCTGATTGAGAACCATACTTAGGTAGTCTGTTTTCACCCTTGAGTTGTGGGTGACGATTTTTTTCTGTTTCGGTGTTTGCACCATTCGGGACTGTTTCGGTTTTGTGTTTTGTATTCATTTTCCATTAAATCACATTATGGATACATACCACGCTGCGCATTGGTCCTCCGATCCTTCCTACTACTCCTCCTCGTCAGAGGAAGGAAGAAGAAACCCGTTACAACCACGAGAGTGTGATGACAGCATTCAGCATTCACACTGATATAGGGGTTAGACGTACTGGGAATTGCATTATGGATGAGCCATGGACATGCCAACCATTGTCAAAAAACAATATTAAATTCACTATGTCCTAAAAAGAGAGTGAATAATTAAAAAAATAATCCAATCAAAACTTAACAACTTGTTTTAAGTAGACTATGTCTAAATACAGTTACAGGCACCATAATTGCTCTCCGTGGGCATTTCCGTGACTAAACCAACTAGGCTCATAATTTAACAATTGTATTCGTCTTAACAGATAGCATACAAGTTTGTTATTAAGGCACATGAAAGTTCACATGTTCCAGAAGGCATTTCTGCCCAAAAAACAGATTTTGCTAGATTTTTTTTTTCTCCAGTTGAAACGCCTCTCCTGTGAAGTAGTGATGCGTGACATATGCCTAGTTTCCTGAAATGAGTCACATATGAAGGCAAGGCAGAGTATGGAGATCCAATATAAGGAGAAAGGGGGCATGTCAACTCACCATTATACTGCTCCCCAATCTAACGTTTTAGAAACATAACGGGACAATCCTGCAGATCGTATTCATACTTAGAGATAGCAGAAGAATGTTAAATTGCATTGCATGTGAGCCATGGAATTTCTCATTTAAAAATCAGGATGGTGAATCATTCTAATAAATGTGGTTTTAATCAACTTAAATGAAAAACAAGCAATCTGTTTTTTAAACAGCAATCCTATTTCTACATAGGTTGGGGTCAGAAGCATGATATCGTAAAATTGTCAGGATAAAAAAGAAGCCAAGCAGTGCTGTTAAACCAGCCTTTTCTATAGCAGCCTATTGGCCCAGGGTAAGGGTAGCCTAGAGAGGGCTTGGTTTTTAATCATATGAAACTAAAAACAAGCAATTGTTAGAGGAAAATAACGTCTAAATACGAGGGTCACCAGCATCATCTCATCTCTCATCTCATGATGGTCATATAGACACAGCTAGCCTACATGGAGGGGTTATTCCCACTTCCAAAACGGGAGCTGGCTAAAATCATGTCATTGATAAAATAATTGATTAAAAGGTGATGTCTGCTCACTGTTTTGCTGCTCCCAAACTTGATCTTTTAATAAAGCTTTGTTGATTAAGATTTATTTCAAAGCAGTCTCACGAGCCAAACCCTTTATTGATAGGCTTGGCTATTGGGCTAGAGAAAAAATAAACAGCCTTCATTGAGGGAAGAGGAGGCTATGCTCAGTCTTGAATCTAATGAATAGTAAACCTTTTTTTTTAATGTTATGTTACGTTTATCAATATGGGGGATACTGGCCCAAAAAGCACATCTCCTCTCTTGTTTCATTAGCGTGAGGGCACTGTGCATCACAGCTAGATAGGTTGGCTTCCACTCGCAAGATCCATGCCATTACCAAGTCTTGAATCTCCTGATATACACTGCATGAAATTGTCCCTTTTGCACTTGTTTTCAAGCACACACCTCAAATATTGCCTCCCCTCCCACATCAGAGCACAGAGCTAGCAAGCTGATATTAGACAGGTTAATTGCCTAGCTGTGCAAGTGGTGGGAAATGCAGGAGCGACAGTTTTTAAATGCCGAAATTGCCAACTAATGTGCATTTGGCACTTAGCTGCCTTAGCACCAGCCGAAAATTGAAAATAAAGCCCAGTGTGTGTGTGTGTGTGTGTGTGTGTGTGTGTGTGTGTGTGTGTGTGTGTGTGTGTGTGTGTGTGTGTGTGTGTGTGTGTGTGTGTGTGGAGAGATGGGGGGACTCCGAGCCACGTGTCATCTCCTTTAGCAAATGGAGCCCATGCAGTGTGGTGTGGCGACTGGCGAGAGTAGAGCCAAAATGGCTCTGTCTGTCTGTATCAGTGAACCTGGCTGTCTGCTCACATTAGTACCCGCTCACGGCCATGACACGCACTGACAGGGAGAGCAGCATGCCAGCATCACAGCTCTCAGAAATGAATTTGGGAAGGAGAGGAGGAGGAGGAGAGGGCAGGTTGATGTTTATTGTCACAAGTCTTGTCCTGGAGGGAGAACTGAGCAATTTCCCCTTAGATAGGCCAGCTGCAAAGTCAAATTGGCTCTATTGTAAAAATGCAAAAAACTAAAATTAGCTTCTTTTTTTTTTAAGGTTAGGGTTAGGCATTAGGGTTAGCAGTGTGGTTAAGTTTAGAGTTAGGGATAGGTTTTAAATGCGATTGTATGACATTATAGCTGTGCCAGCTAGTGACCACTGTAGGGCTGCCTCCAGAACAAGATTCATGACAAAGAAGGCTAACCTGGGAGGAGAGTGGGGAGGAATACGTGGAGAAGGGGAGGGGGAGGTTGAGGAGCAGGAGGAGGAGCAGGAGAAGGAGAAAGAAGAGGAGGGGAAGAAGGAGGAGGCGACAGACAGATTTTTTTTCTCCATCATGCAGAAATCTAGGGGGTCAGGATTCATGAATAAAATAATGATGTCATGTCTGCTGTTTTCTACTGATCTTATCTCTGCTGCTCAGTGCCCCATCCCACCACCCTTTCACCTCTCCATCCCTCTCACTGCTAAAAAAATGTGACATTTTAAAATGGTCACATAACACTTCTGATAGTCACTACTCATGAGATCAACAATGATTTCCCAACAAGACATTTATTTTAGAGGAACTCCTTATGTCTGTTATTGAAATGTTAGTTATGGCTGATGATGGAGTGAGGTTAGGGATGTTAGGGAGTGCAGGATGAGTTATTGATTGGAGAAAAACACTTCCTGACAGACTTTAACCTGATCACGTTCTCTCGGCCTGGTCCATCAATCACAGCCAATGGACAGACAGACAGAGAGTTCCTCCCTTCAGCAGACAGCTGACCTTACTGGACCATCGCTTGCCTCTTTCTTTCTCTCTGTGTTCCTCACTCTGTCTCCCTCTCTCTTGCTCCACCCATGCCTCTTTCTTTCTCTCTGTGTTCCTCACTCTGTCTCCCTCTCTCTTGCACCACCCATGCCTCTTTCTTTCTCTCTGTGTTCCTCACTCTGTCTCCCTCTCTCTTGCTCCACCCATGCCTCTTTCTTTCCCCCCATCCTATCCTTCCTTCGTTGTTCATCTTTTTCTCAGAATCTGTTGCATTTCCTCTTCCCTCTACCCCTTGCCCTCTATCGACCTCTCGTTGTTTTGCACTCCTTCCATCTCTCTTTTAGATTTGACACAAAGTAAGTGCCACAGCTAAAATATAAGAGCACAAATATATTTTCCACATACTGTATACGGAATCTTTTTCTCAACCTGAACCTGATAAAAACATTTGAGGAGTCACAACTCAGAGCACCATAAAATGTAATCCCAGTGTCAGAGTTGTATACCCCCAGTCTGAATCGCCCATGCAGGATAATGGATAATCCTTAGTATTACAGGCAGGTTATGTGTGAGTTCTAAAGGGCACCATATTCCCTGTAGTGCACTACTTTTGGCCAGAGCCATATGGTACCCTATGGGCCCTAGTCAAACGTATTGCACTACATATCGGTTCTGGTCAAAAGTAGAGACACTATAGGGAATATGGTGCCATTTGGGATGCAGCTTTTATGTCTGAGGTTCTGTCTGTTCCCCTACTTCCCCCTTCCTGTAGGTTTTACAAAAATAAAGAGCTCACATATGTCATTGTATTTGTATTTATTATGGATCCCCACTCTTCCTGGGGTCCAGCGAAATTCAGGTAGTTTATACAATTTTAAAACATTACAATACATTCAGAGATTTCACAACACACTGTGTGCCCTCATGCCCCTACTCCACCACTAGCACATATCTATATTACTAAATCCATGTGTATGTATAGTGCGTATGTTCTCGTATGTGTGTGTGTGTGTGTATGCGTGTGTCTGTGCCAATGTTTGTGTTGCTTCAGGATCCCCGCTGTTCCATAAGGTGTTTTTTTTATCTGTTTTTTTAAATCTAATTTTACTGCTTGTGTAAGTTACTTGATGTGGAATAGAGTTTTATGTAGTCATGGCTCTATTAAGCACTGTGTGCCTCCCATAGTCTGTTCTGGACTTGGGGACTGCAAAGACACCTCTGGTGGCATGTCTTGTGGGGTATGCAGGGGTGTCCAAGCTGTGTTCCATTAGTTTAGACAGACAGCTCGGTGCATTCAACATTCAACCTCTCATAAATAAAAGTAATGATGAAGTCAATCTCTCCTCCACTTTCAGCCAGGAGAGATGGACATGCATATTATTAATATTAGCTCTCTGTGTACATCCAAGGGCCAGCCGTGCTGCCCTGTTCTGAGCCAATTGCAATTTTCCTAAGTCTTTTTTGTGGCACCTGACCACACGACTGAACAGTAGTCAAGTTGTGACCAAACTAGGGCTTGAGGGACCTGCCTTGTTGATAGTGTTGTAAAGAAGGCAGAGCATCGCTTTATTATAGACAGACTTCTCCACATCTTAGCTACTACTGCATCAATATGTTTTGACCATGACCATGTTTACAATCTAGTGTTATTCCAAGCAGTTTAGTCATCTCAACTTGCTCAATTTTCACATTATTTAGTACAAGATTTAGTTGAGGTTTAGGGTTTAGTGAGTGTTTTGTTCCAAATACAGTGCTTTTAGTTTTAGAAATATTTAGGGCTAACTTATTCCTTGCCGAATGAGAATTGAAATATGGCAAATACTATAGGAACTATTTGAAACTGTAGTGTCAAGGGGGATACAGAGAGATTTTGAGTCACGACCCACAATAAGGGTTTAGCAGTGAAAAAACAGAACAAAGAATAGATCAAAAACAGATTTCTTCTAAGCAATTAACTGGCCTCCCCAGTGGCGCAGTGATCTAATCAAATCAAATCTAAATCAAATCAAACATTGTTTGTCACATGCACCGAATACAACAAGTGTAGACCTTACCGTGAAATGCTTACTTACAAGCCCTTAACCAACAGTGCAGTTCAAGAAGAAGAAAATATTTACCAAGTAGACTAAAATAAAAAGTAACACAATAACAACGAGGCTATATACAGGGGGTACAGGTACAGAGTCAGTGTGCGGGGGTACAGGTTAGTTGAGGTAATTTGTACATGTAGGTAGGGGTGAAGTGACAATGCATAGATAATAAACAGCGAGTAGCAGCAGTGGCTCATCGCGCTCTAGCGACTCCTTGTGGCGGGCTGGGTGCCTGAAGGCTGACTTCGGTGAACTGTGTTTCGTCCGACACATTCGTGCGGCTGGCTTCCGGGTTAAGCGGGTGGGTGTGAAGAAGCACGGTTTGGCAGGTCATGTTTCGGAGGACGCATGACTCGACCTTCGCCTCTCCCGAGCACATTGGGGAGATGCAGAGATGAGACAAGATTGGAGAGGGGATAAAAAATGTACAAAAAATGACTGAATGTAGATTTGAGTATGACTTCTTGTGACCAATTTTAAGAAGTTATTTGTAACAATAACCAGGTTTCCATCCAACCTTTTTATTTGAGTAAAGTTGAGTAAAATATGTCATGACAGGCCTGATGGAAACTTTCCAAATGTCGACAAAACAAAATATGCCAGACAGGGTGGGATCTTTTTGTGTAGGTAAAATGAAAATATTGACATAATATCCGCCATATCGAAGTAAACTTAGAGTCACGCATGTTGCGTGGTCCTCCCACTACGAGTTATCAGAAAAACTTGCAGTTTATTAGGGGACAGATTAAATAAATGATGGCGAACATCACAGAATGGTGAAAGAGCAGGATGACGGGTTTAATGCTCCTTTCCAAGAAATGTTGAGGGTCTTATTCTGGTGACATGATAATCAGTGGGGTATGCACGGTCTGCTGTTTGACAAATAAAATCATCTTGCTCTTTTGTCCATGATAATCTCATATGTAGGCAATACGTGCGATCTAGCCAACAACAAGTAGATACAGCACTGTATCTTCGCCCTGCATGCTGTTGGTTAGCGTGGACACACCCATTACATAACGCACATTATTTTGTGTGATGAAAACCATATAACTTGCATTTTTTATTCGGTGCATGGGAATTTAACTGAGTCATCACGCACAGCCTTTAATCTGTAACGGTTTGATGGAAAAACATCTCTAGTGGGAAAATGTGCATATTGTTTTTATGCAAATATCAGCATATTCACAGGAAAATCTGTGGCCAATTGGATGGAAACCTAGCTAATGGCAGGTTTTTTCAGGATCAAAAAGGGACAGTTGTGGGCATGAGAGGGGGAAATGGGTGCAGTCAGTTGCCTACGCGGCTGAATTCTGTCCAGGACCCCTGACCTTCGCAGAAGAGAGAAAATGGTGCAGTTTTAAAGCTAATTCCTGCAATTCAACAATGTGTAAGCTAATTTCCTGCAATTCTACACATTTTGACATTGCTAGTGCTGTGTTCTAATGCTCAAACATTACAACAAAATTAATTGGAGCTTGATTGTCTGGCTTTTATTTTGGTAATTGTAAATTCTCAAAGATTATAGGCTATTATTTAAAAATGTATAGGTTTATTATCTTTTCTACATACTTCTAATTTGCTTTAAGTCATTTGAGTTTACACTGAAATCGATTTTACATCCAGAATTTTTTAAATATATAAAAAAATATATATACAGTGCCTTGCGAAAGTATTCGGCCCCCTTGAACTTTGCGACCTTTTGCCACATTTCAGGCTTCAAACATAAAGATATAAAACTGTATTTTTTTGTGAAGAATCAACAACAAGTGGGACACAATCACGAAGTGTAACGACATTTATTGGATATTTCAAACTTTTTTAACAAATCAAAAACTGAAAAATTGGGCGTGCAAAATTATTCAGCCCCTTTACTTTCAGTGCAGCAAACTCTCTCCAGAAGTTCAGTGAGGATCTCTGAATGATCCAATGTTGACCTAAATGACTAATGATGATAAATACAATCCACCTGTGTGTAATCAAGTCTCTGTATAAATGCACCTGCACTGTGATAGTCTCAGAGGTCCGTTAAAAGCGCAGAGAGCATCATGAAGAACAAGGAACACACCAGGCAGGTCCGAGATACTGTGAAGAAGTTTAAAGCAGGATTTGGATACAAAAAGTTTTCCCAAGCTTTAAACATCCCAAGGAGCACTGTGCAAGCGATAATATTGAAATGGAAGGAGTATCAGACCACTGCAAATCTACCAAGACCTGGCCGTCCCTCTAAACTTTCAGCTCATACAAGGAGAAGACTGATCAGAGATGCAGCCAAGAGGCCCATGATCACTCTGGATGAACTGCAGAGATCTACAGCTGAGGTGGGAGACTCTGTCCATAGGACAACAATCAGTCGTATATTGCACAAATCTGGCCTTTATGGAAGAGTGGCAAGAAGAAAGCCATTTCTTAAAGATATAAAAAGTGTCGTTTAAAGTTTGCCACAAGCCACCTGGGAGACACACCAAACATGTGGAAGAAGGTGCTCTGGTCAGATGAAACCAAAATTGAACTTTTTGGCAACAATGCAAAATGTTATGTTTGGCGTAAAAGCAACACAGCTGAACACACCATCCCCACTGTCAAACATGGTGGTGGCAGCATCATGGTTTGGGCCTGCTTTTCTTCAGCAGGGACAGGGAAGATGGTTAAAATTGATGGGAAGATGGATGGAGCCAAATACTGGACCATTCTGGAAGAAAACCTGATGGAGTCTGCAAAAGACCTGAGACTGGGATGGAGATTTGTCTTCCAACAAGACAATGATCCAAAACATAAAGCAAAATCTACAATGGAATGGTTCAAAAATAAACATATCCAGGTGTTAGAATGGCCAAGTCAAAGTCCAGACCTGAATCCAATCGAGAATCTGTGGAAAGAACTGAAAACTGCTATTCACAAATGCTCTCCATCCAACCTCACTGAGCTCGAGCTGTTTTGCAAGGAGGAATGGGAAAAAATGTCAGTCTCTCAATGTGCAAAACTGATAGAGACATACCCCAAGCGACTTACAGCTGTAATCACAGCAAAAGGTGGCGCTACAAAGTATTAACTTAAGGGGGCTGAATACTTTTGCACGCCCAATTTTTCAGTTTTTGATTTGTTAAAAAAGTTTGAAATATCCAATAAATGTTGTTCCACTTCATGATTGTGTCCCACTTGTCGTTGATTCTTCACAAAAAAATACAGTTTTATATCTTTATGTTTGAAGCCTGAAATGTGGCAAAAGGTCGCAAAGTTCAAGGGGGCCGAATACTTTCGCAAGGCACTGTATTTAACTGTGTCACCACGCACAGCCTATACACACACAAGGGGGTGGCAGGTAGCCTAGAGGTTTTAGTGTTGAGCCCGTATCCAAAAGGTTGCTGGATCAAATCCCCGGGCTGACAAAGTAAAAATATTTCATTCCATCCCTGAACAAGGCAGTTAACCCACTGTTCCCCAGTAGGCTGTCTTTGTAAATAAGAATTTGTTCTTAACTGACTTGCCTAGTTATATTTCAAATAGACCCCTGCCGCTACCCACAAGTGGATCCTGACCTACAGTTTGGGAACCACTGGCCTAGCCTATTCATGGGTTGCACATTTCATCAGCATATTGTTTTGAACAGTCATTTGAGGTCTGATGTCCGACTGAGCATTCTGTTCAATGTATTGTTAATGAGCGATGATGCAGGTTTCATTAAAAGTACATTAGAGTGGCTTGGAAATGCACTTTATATGCTCATCTCCATACACAGGGTGTACAAAACATTAGGAACACCGTCCTAATATTGAGTTGCACCCCCCACTGTGTCCTTTTGCCCTCAGAACAGCTTCAATTGGTCGGGGCATGGACTCTACAGTGTGTCGAAAGCGTTCCACAGGGATGCTATCTTGCCCATTCACCCTCTGAATGGCACACGTACACAATCCATGTCTCTATTGTCTCGTAGCTTATAATTCCTAATTTCACCTGTCTCCTCCCCTTCATCTAAACTGATTGAAGTGTATTTAACAAGTGACATCAATAAGGTACCATAGCTTTCACCTGGATTCACTTGGTCAGTCTATGTCATGGAAAGAGCGTGTTCATACTGTACACTCAGTATATCCCCCCCTGTAAATTGAATATCCTCACTGTAAATCAGTTTATACTCCAGAGTTTGATGTTTTATGTTGACTGTGTCTATATTGTAAATTCTGTATGTTGACCAAGGTACGACTTGTGTCTGTAGCTGTTTGTACATTGTCATTTGCTGGCAGCACCTATTCACAAAGTCAAATTCTGGGTATGTGTAAATGTACTTGGCGAATAACGTGATCCGGATTCTGAAAGGATAGACAATGTCCACATGCAAAATGGCACCCTTTTCTCTAAACATAGGGTTGCCTGAAGTGTCATCGATGACGATATTGTGATGATATTGATCAGCCTGTTTAACATCTACCTGATTTCCCCCATCCATGTCCTCTCTCTGTGTCATCTGATAAAATGATAAGCCTATTAGTGATTGGCTCTCTACTCTAGCCTGGTCCCCATTTGTTCCTCTAGCCCTCTCTCCTCCGGTGTATCTGGTAAATTGTTCTCATGCTTCAATATCATTACAGCCTGTAGAGCAGGACCCTAAAACTCCTGACTGGGTGTTAGCGCAGTCCATGGGACCTACCTTGGGCCGTTACAATTACATTGTGATGGTGGGGGCTTAGAGGATGCAGTATGCACCCCAAATGGCACCCTATTCCCTGCACCCTATTCCCTACATAGTGCACTACTTACAAATGGCACCCTATTCACAAAATAGTGTGCTATATTGGTAATAGGGTGCCATTTGGGACTCACCTTAGAGAGAGGATGCATGTTGGGGGTGAGTATTACATTATCATTGATTAATTGATGGGGGAGCATGTAGGGGTGTGAGCCTACATCTAAGCAGCAGTAGTAGTAGCAGGGAGGGAAGCAGAGAGGCCTCAGTGTGTGCAGAGGAATGTGTGTCAGTGTGACACAGACAGTAAGAGGATTAGGGAGATGTGTGTATGTGTGTGCGTGCGAGCTAAAGAGAGAGAGAGAGAGCTACCTATATCCCCCCACTAGAATCCCCATTCTTTAATGAAGACATCTTCTCC